>NC_034605.1:66111599-66132238 GCF_900095145.1 Mus pahari | reverse complement strand
TGTGTGTGTGTGTGTGTGTGTGTGTGTGTGTGTGTGTGTGTGTGTAGCGGGAAGGGTCAGGGGAAGCCAGGTTGTAGAAGTGGGTTTTCTCCTTCCACCATTTGGGTACCAGGGAACTCAGGTCACTAGTGTTGGCAGCAAGCACCTTTACCTGCTGGGCCATCTCACTGGCCTCCTCATTTTAAATTTTCATACTTATTTTTTATTTATTTATTGCAGTATTAGAGACTCCACCGGGTCAGCATTTTCTGCAAGTGCCATACTGCAGAGCCACATCCTAGACCTAAATTTTTATTTTTAATTTACAAGAAATAATCGTGTATGTTTGAGGTACAACATGGCCTTTTAGTACATAAATATATCTCAGAATGATCAAATCAAGTTAATTAACCCCCTCTCGCAGTTTTCATTCCTTTATGATGAGTGCCTTTAACACCCACTCTTTCAGCAATTTTGGGCACGTTCTTCAGCTTCTCAGAGTCTCACAAGTGTGCTTTCCAAGTGGGTGATAACACTCAGTCTGCCCACTTGAAAGGGTTGGTTGAGAACCAAGTAAAATAATGTAAGCGAAAGAATGTGGAGCTTTAAAAAAAAAAAATCACATAAATAATTTTTTCTGTGAAAATAAAAGGTTTTTTTTTTTTTTTTTTTTTAAGTAGGCTCCCTGTGGTTCCCTGCATTCTAGTTATTGCTGATGGCAGGATGGGTGGGCTGTGGGTAGAGGCTGCAAGTGGCAACATGCTCCAAGCTTGGCAGCTGCTGGAACTACTAGAGATCGTGGGGTTCCTCAACAAGGAGATACGATACAGGTGTGGCGCTGGATGCGGTCCATCCCAGACTGAATAGGGTGGGTTGCTTGAGAGGTGCCTTAGAGCCTGCAGAGTGTTAGCAATGCCAACAATCAAGTTCTCCTGCTGGGGAGAATAGATTTGCTGGCTGAAGGGCTAAACGTTTCTATGATTGCCGTTTTGGCCTTGATAACATAGGGGAGATTCAATTCAGCATAGAGTTAGCATTTTTTCTTAATGACTTCATTGTTTGAGAATTTTATATATGGGTATGTTTTGAGCAAGCCCACCCTCATCCCCTCCTTTCCAATTCCCCCTCAACCCAACTCTCTCACTAGTCCCCTGCCCTCCAATTTCATTCCCTCTCATTTCAAAAAGAAAACTAATGTTTAAACCTACCGAGTTTACTTACTGCTGCCAATAGGGCCATCTACTGGAGCAGAAGGTAGCCCTTCTCAGAGGCCTCCTCTTTAAAGGAAACTGACTGGCCCTCCCAGCAATCAATGGCCAATGGCTCCTCTGCTAGGGGTGGGACTTGTGCTTACAGCCCCTACCCTCTATGCTGTGATTTCTGCATGGCTTAAGCTTGTGCAGGTCTTTGCATACAGTCACAAAGTCTGTGCGTTCCTGTATGAAAACATCCTGGCTGTGTCCAGAAAACAGTTTCCTTATGCTCACCCACTGCCTCTGGCTCCTACAGTCTTTCCACCGGCCTCTTAAGAGATGACCTCCAAGCCTTGGAGGGTGGTGTTGCAATCCAGATGGCCCGTTCAGGGCTGAGCATCTCACAGTCTCTCGTTCTCTGCCTTAACGAGTTCTCTTTCTCTGTTGGTTCTCCACCTTGTTGCCTTAAAACAGTGTCTTCCAAAGTTTGGCATTAAGTTTGTCTGGCGAGTGAGCGCTTGGGACCCATTGCCTCCCCTCTCCATGTTGGGGTTACAGATACACGTAGTCATGGGATTTGAACTCAGATCCTCATGCTTGCACAAGAGCACAGTCCTCTTACCCACTGAACCATTTCCCTATGCCCTCCAGCTTATTCAGGACTGAAGCTAGGGCTTTGTGTTTTCTAGACAAGCTCACCGACTAAGCTAAATCCTCAGTGTAAAGGGGTATTTTAAAATACTTACATTTTAGTATTTGTTTACTTTTGTGGGGCTAGAGATTGACGTCAGGGCCTCATGAGTGCTAGGCAGACATGCTGTCACTGAGCCACAACCTAGCCCACCAGATTTTCTTTTTCTTTTTCTTTCTTTCTGTCTTTTTTTTTTTTTTTTCTGAGACAGNGTTTCTCTGTGTAGCCCTGGTTGTCCTGGAACTCACTCTGTAGACCAGGCTGGCCTGGAACTCAGAAATCCACCTGCCTCTGCCACCTAAGTGCTGGGATTAAAGGCCTGTGCCACCACTGCCCGGCTAGATTTTATTTTTCAAATGACATGTGATGATTGTAGGTATATAGAGAGTAGTGTGGTGACTTAATGCATTTATTGATTGATTGATTAGGCCATTTCCTTCTCTTCATTATTTCTTGGCATTTGGAACTGACAGTGCCTTGCTTACAGTTATCCACAAAATGTGTAATAGTTAAACTCCAGACAGCTTGTGGTGCTATGGGATCTGGGAGCTTATTCTTCTTGTCTAATGGCATGTGGAGATCTGTTATCTAGTCTCCCTGTATCTTGGAGGGAGGTCTTTGGAGTATTCGGGGTTCAACTGTTGCCTACTCTTTCTTGAATTACAAGTGGGGAGCATCCCACCCACAGGAGTGTTTGGGGCCAATCCTTGTCAAGGTTCCCCAGCCTCTCTTTCTCAGTCTCAGTGTCCCAGGCAGTGTGGGAAGGGCTCTGCTCGTGGAGCCCCTCAGCCCACCGCAGCCCTGAAGTGTATTCAGGTTGCTTTAGCAAAAGCAGTTCTTCAGGAGCAGATTTACATTACCCAGCCACCGTTGGCCATGAGGATTCTGGGAAGCTGTGTCTCAGTAGGGAGGACCCAAGGAGATGAGAGACTAGGCTAAAGAAGCCTTTCCTCTTCAGGAGGTGCAGGAGACAAAGAGGGAGGAGAGACAGATGCTAGAGTTAACTCCTGAAGGCAAAGGCCTGAAAACCTTGGAGGAAGCTGGCCCCTTCCTGGAGCCCCTCCAGTGACTGCAGCAAGCTCTAGCTCTCAGCAGCTGTGCTGAGTGGAATGACTGGTTTTCAGCCTCACCTTCCACCCCCCACCCCCCTGAAACCAAACCAAACCAACCAACCAACCAAGCAAACAAACAAAAAACCCCATCCTCCAGTGACCAACCTCTAGAAAACCATCCTGTCTTCCTGGAGCCAGCAGCAGGTGTGAGGCAAGCCATGGGCCAGTGCTTTCTGTCCTTCACCACAGCAAGTGCCTTAAAAGGGTCATCATCTCGAGGAAGGCAGAACATGCCTGTGTAGCCCAGGCTGCTCTCAAGCTTGCCATCTGAATCCTGTTATGATCTATCTTTTTACTGAAGACTGTCTCTTTCATACTCATATTTAAAGAGCTCTTTTGTACGATAGTGAAAATAAATATCCTTCATAGTCATTGCACCACTCCTTCAAAACTTTTTGTTTCTAGAAACTTCTGTGGTGCTTTCTGACATTCAGAACTGTATATTTTTATGAAGTGATAGCCACGATCTTTACTTTTATGTGACTAGATGGGTTCCCACCTATGTTCTTCTAATTCCTTTAAGTTTTATTTTAAACCATTCAAACCATCTGGAATAGATTTGGATGTAAGGTAGGAAGTGTAATATTTTCCCCCAAACAGTTAACCAGCAGTGTTATAATCCTTCCTCACCAATTTGTTAACACGGTAGAGTGTTTAGTCCCATACTGTTCCGTGACTTTCTGCTTTTGTTGAAGTAAGAAGATCTCTCTCAGGACTGGGGAGATGGCTCCATCTCAGTAAGTACAGTGTTTACTGCATGGATACAAGGACCTGAGTTCCCATCACCAAAACTGAAGTAAAAGCTGTGTGGGTAAGGAAAGGAGATGGACATCTGATTGCTGCTTGAAGGCCTGGACTTCAGGATGAAGGAATATTTCTAATATATATATATATATATATATATATATATATATATATATAGAGAGAGAGAGAGAGAGAGAGAGAGTTAGTTTCCTTTTTAAAAAATTTCTTTAGTCACTTATTTTTATTTTATCTGTGTGAATGTTTATTTGTATGTATGTGCATCACATGCATGCAGTACCCAGAATGGCCAGGAGGAGGCTGAACTAGAGTTACAGATGGTTATGAGCTACCATGTGGGTGCTGGGAATCAAACCTGGGTCTTCTTCAAGAGCAACAGGTGCTTTTTACCACTGAACTGTCTCTCTAGGCCCTATCTGGAGAATTTCTAAAGCTTAATTTCTTTAAAGAAATCCACAGTAAACTCTTGTCCTTTGAAGCCACTTGAATGGATAGTTACATGCCATGTGTTCTAGTTTGCGTCTGTGTTGCTGTAATAAAACACACATTGGGAAAGAAAAGGGTTTATTTCACCCTGCAGTTTATACTTTAGCATGAAGGGAGGAAGTTGAGGCAGGAACTCAAGGCAGGAACTGAAGCAGAAGACATAGAAGAATACGGCATTATGGCTTATTCTTTATGGCTTGCCAGGCTTGCTTATTATACAACCTAGGACCACCTGCTTATGGTTGATCCCTCTTCCATCAATCATTAATCAAGAAAATGTCCTACAAGCCATTCTGAGGTAGGAAATTCCTCAGCTGAAGTTCCCTCCTTCCAGGTGATGCTAGTTTGTGTCAAGTTGATAAAAACCTGCCAGCATGCAACATTTAAGCTGATAAGACCATATAGACTGTGGAAGTCCCTTAAGGTGATGACAGGGCTGGAGAACTCCCACCACTCAGGCACACCACAGTACCTGTAAAGCCACCACAGGGCAGTGTCTGTGCTGGTGCTGGGGGCAGCAAGCCCGTACTCTCAGTGGGATACAAGTTTAGTATATAACACATGTACAGGACATAATTCTTAATAATGACAATAAGCAACTGTAATGGTTTGTATATTCTTGGACCAGGGAGTGGCACCATCTGGAGGTGTGGCCTGGTTGGAATAGGTGTGACCTGGTTGGAGTAGGTGTGTCACTGTGGGTGTGGGCTTAAGACTCTCACCCCAGTTGCCTGGAAGTCAGTCTTCCAGTAGCAGCCTTTGGATGAAGACGTAGAACTCTCAGCTCCTCCTGCACCATGCCTGCCTGGATACTGCCATGCTCCTGCCTTGATGATAATGGACTGAACCTCTGAACCTGTAAGCCAGCCCCAATTAAATGTTGTTTTTATAAGACTTGCCTTGGTCATGGTGTCTGTTCACAGCAGTAAAACCCTAACTAATACAGCAACCATATTCAATTTTTGTATTTCCTTTCAATTGGTATCTTAGAATGTTCTTATAAAATATTTACTATAAATAGTATGTCCTGCTGTAGTGGTTGGCAGTAGCCTATTATAGCTTCTCTCTCTCTCTCTCTCTCTCTCTCTCTCTCTCTCTCTCTGTCTTATGAATTCCAAGCTATCCTTGAATTCACTATCTCCACCCCTCAAGTGTTTCAAATGTAGATGTGGTACACCCCACATCTAGTTTATGCAGTGCTGGGGTTGTAACCCATGGCTGCATGCATACTGTACCAACTGGACCATATTGAATATATCAACTGGTGTCAAGTGATTGAACGACATAACTGTCTTGTCTGTATAAACTAGGCAAGTAAGTGCGGTCTAGGGTGCTTGCACAGTGAAGAAGTTGTCTAATAATTTGCTTCTTAGAATATCTCCATATGTTTTCTTTGCATTTCTGTGCAAAAGCCAGACCACATGAGACATGTATAGGTTATCCTTGTCAAGGTACACTATGTAATCATTTACTCTGAATGTGTTATTAACTATTATTATTATTATTATTATTATTATTATTATTATTTTGGTTTTTAGAAACAGAGTTTCTCTGTATAGCCTGGCTGTCTTGGAACTCATTCTATAGAGCAGGCTGGCCTCAAACTCAAAGATCCTCTTTCCTCTGCCTCCCAAATGCTGGGATGAAAGGTGTGCCACTACCACCCAGCTATTATTATTATTGTCATATGTTTATGAGCATTTTGCCTGCATGTATGTCTGTGTACCACATGCATACAAGGCCCACTGAGGTCATAAAAAGGCATTGGGTTCCTTGGAATTTTGGAATATTATAATATGTGTTGGATTCTCATTATCATAACAAAACATGTACGACAAATTGACTTAGTAAAGGGAAAGGTCAGTTCTAGCTCCCAGTTCAGAGGTTTCAGTTCGTGGCCACTTTACCCTGCTACCTCAGGTCTTTGGCTGCTCAGTACGTCACAGCAGGAATGAGTGTCAGGTCACAGCAGGAATGAGTGTCAGAGGAGGGTTCCAGTAAAAGAGAAAGGACAGCTCCAGGGTCCCAGTGTTCTCTCCAAGGGTCCATATCCCACTTCAATGATCAGATTCCCTTCCACTGATCCCTGCATCCTAAAATGTCTATTGATCCTCATCAGGGCTGCAGCCTTGGGCTCTACCATGGAGCCTTTGGGAGACACCCCCAAACCACAGCACTAGAATCTAACCCCAGAAAAATGCTTAAATGCCTGGAAATGTGTGTGGTTACTGGGCAAGAACAGACTGTCTGTCTTAAGTAGAGCACCATAGACACTGTGGAGAGCAGATGAAGTCCTGAGTGAATGTGTACTATTCATATGAGCATGACCATGATAAGAACCCGAATGCCTCAGATCCATGGGAGCAGTGGAGCCTCCCATTGATCCAAGTAGGCATCTTGGTAAATGGCTGACCTCTAATACAGTGTATGCAGAAACTATCAACCACAGCTTCCTTGTCTTGAATGAACACAGCCTGAGACCACTCCCTTGCTCATACCTCCTACCCATATTAGTTACCTGCCTTCTCTTCACTCATGCTATAAGAAATACACTGGATTTCCAGGTTGCTGCTGGTGTGTCTTCACCAGAGCACTGACCTGCCAAATCTCAGTTCTCCTATATGTGTGTCTGTTGTTTCTTGACTATCCGAATGAGGTCAGTCCCAAAGTTGTGCAGGTCACAGAAGACACTGCCACTAATGGCACTTCTGTTAGTTGGCCTCACAATTGGCATTTCTGACTGTGGTGGAGTGAAGGTCTGCATGTGAGCAGCAGAGGGCTGTGGCACCAGGGCAGCAAGGCAGCACTGTATGAGTGAGGCCATCGAAGGTCTCAAGCATATTCTGGGACTGAAATTTCAAGATGAAAAAGGAACGAGGGGTTGAGGAGATGGTTCAGAAGGGACAATGGAGCCCCAAGAAGCCACATAAAACATAGTAGACCAAGTCTCCTACAGCCAGATGGGAGGCAAAAACAGGAGAATTCCTGGAATCTCCAGGGCAGGCTAGCCTGGAGTCCACAGCAGAGAAAACCAAACTGACTTATCCTTGGTGCAAGGTTAGGACCAAACTAACGTGACTTCCATAAGTGTACAGTGGCATGCATATGCCTGCACTAAGACACACAGACATACATGAATGCACACACACACTGCAGATACAACACAGGTATACACACACAGACACATACATGCACACAGGAGTGGGGAGTCTGTTTTAAAAAGAAAAGGAAAGCGTCATATTTTTTCTGTTACCACCTTGTCTCAACAGCTTAAGGAATGACCATCAGTATATTATAGGCTTTGAAGAATTTGTGATTCTTGTTGTGGTCTAAAGTTTCCTGCTATTTTATTTTAGAGTCTTAACATTTGCAGAGGACTTTCATTAGCTATCCATAAATTATATTCAGTGCCATCATTTTGAATCTGAGTTCAAAAGAAAGAACCCCAGTATTAAATGTAGAACGTAATGGTAGAAATATAGAAAGAGACATTTTAGGGCTGGAGAGATGGCTCAGCAGTTAAGAGTGCTTGCTGATGTTCCAGAGGACCCCAGTTCAGTTCCCAGCACCCACCCTGGGTGGCTCACAACTGCCTATAACCACAGCTCCAAGAGAACTGACAGCTTTGGCCTCTGCAGGCACCTGTACTCATGTACACAGACAGGCAGGCAGACAGACACAATTTAAAAACAAATTAAGTATTTTTAAAGACATTTCAATAAAGCTCTAATAACCACCCTTTTCGTGCTCATAGGCATTATCTTCCCTGCTGTGATGGCTGTTCTTAGTTGTCAACTTGAGCAAAATCCCCAAGCATCTGGGTATACCTGTGAGGGGTCTTTCTTTCTTGAATTATTTAAAGTGGGACGACCTACCCCACCCTAAATCTTGATCTTTTGAGGTAGGAAGATCCACTTTAAATCTGAGCCACATTTCTGGTGGCAGCCTATATGAAGAACACAGAAAGATGTGTTTGCCTTTGTCTCTTTGCCCTTCCTCTCACTGGCAAGTCCATTCTTTTACTGCTATTAGAGCCTGCTTCCCTAGGATTCTGACATATAAAACCAGCTGAAACATCTGGTCTCGTTGAATAAACAACTACTGGATTCTTGTACATTCTGTTGGTAGACAGCCATCGTTGAAATCGCTGGACTCGACTACAGTCTGTAAAACATTCTAACAAATCTGTGTGTGTGTGTGTGTGTGTGTGTGTGCATGCATGTGTGTGATAGAATATATCCAAATGACAATATATATATGATATAAATATATCACATATAATAAATAACAGAATATAGATATGATGTAAATATCACACACACACATATATATATATATATTCTATAATTTCTAACCTACTAGAACAGTGGGTTCTCAACCTGTGGGACATAACTCCTTTGAGGGTCAAACTACCCTTTTATAGGGGTCACTTAAGACCATCAGAAACATAATATTTTCATTATTATTCATAATAGTAGCAAGCATCTGGCTACACCTGTGAGTTATTTTTCTTTCTTGAATTATTTACCTTACAAAGTAACATAAAAATAATTTTATAGTTGAGGTTCACTACAACATGAGGAACTATATTAAAGGGTTGTAGCATTAGAACGTTGAGCAGTTGCTCTAGAGAACTCTGGCTAATACACTGGTCTTACAATATTCTAGTGTATAGATACTGACATGTTCTCCGATCATGGATAAGTTGCTTTCCCTCATTTGAAAACAATGCAATCAAACTATGTTGAACATTTTTGTTGACAAATTAATTCATAATAATCAACTACTTAAACAAATGTTGGTTCCCTGTTGCCCTCAGGGTTATCCATTCTCTTGTATCTGGTCCAAGAAACACACTTTAACCCTACACTGCTTAATGTAGAGGTTCCTTTTAGCAAACTACATGCCCATTAACCCATCAAGACTCATCTCAAATGTCTCCTCTATAAGATCTGTTTCACTATCATATGATGTGTCTTTTCTGCAAGAGCATAGTATGGCATCCCCACATCTATAAAAACAAGCATCTGTCAGAATTATCTGAGAAAATGGTTGACTTTTCAACTGCAAGTTAGGGTTTTGGCCTGAGAACATGTATTTCATTCCCTGTTACATACATGGCCTTGAACTTAGCACCTTGTACAATGTTTGACCCAGAAAAATAGTAGATCAATAAATGCCTTTTGAGTGCTTGTATCATTAAATAATGAAATTAAATAATGGGCGGAATTGTGTCGCACACTGATCTTTTAACTTAAAGTTAAATTCTTTCTTGGGCTTACAATAGTGGAATTTCCCGGCTGCCTTTGATAACTAACTAGAATAGTACCCAAGAATGAACAGAGTAGACAGGGTCATGGTAGTCCTCGGGAAGTTCCCTGGCTGACTGTTATCCAAACAGCTATGCCATGGCAGCTTTCAGGGCATTGCAAGATAATTTCAACATGTGCAGCCTTGACTTACACAGTTTGGGGATAGAGAGATAGGAAAGCATGCTACAAGGGACGACAGGACCATAGGTCTTCCTGTGAGATATGTCCGAGGCCAGAAAAGCCTCATGTATGCTGTAAAGTTGCTCATCTCTGGACGGGCCAGGAGCGATGGAGGTGTATCATTCAGTATTCTCATCAAATCTCTGATAGGTCGGAACCTAGGGTAGGAAGGGTTTACTTAGGCTTATAGTTCAGAAGGCAATCAGTAATGGCAAGTGAGACAGGGCTACAGGTGCAGTTTGGGGGTGTGGTGGTAGTGTTTAAGGCTTAGTGTTTGGTTACATTTGGTGGCACCAGGAAGCAGGAACAGGGGCAGAAGTATGGCAGGGTTATATACTTCAGAGTTCTCACAATCTCCCTAAACAGTACCACCAGCTGAAGGCCAGCCAGCGAAACAGTTTGCATACGACTCCCAACACCCAGACAATGTCCTTCTGCGGCTGGGATCTTGGGAGCTGTGAGCAGCCTTTCTGTGTGAAAGACATAACTGAGACTGGCAGTGATTCTGAGAAGTCGGAAAGGGGGAGCCAGAAGGACTTGAAGAGAACAGAGCCCCTGGGACCTCGCCATGAAGGCCAAGCCAGCGTGCAGAGGAAGACTCCCCTCTCTGTAACCCCAGCTTCAGGGGCTTCACATTCTCACTGTGATCCACATGAAGAAATCCAGTTTACACCACAAGCCAAGTGCAAATCAGCATAAACAGTTCTCATGCTTATTTTACTTGTGCAAGAGAGCCCTACATTTCAAGTCTCCTCTCTCTAAATGCCAGTCACAACCCTGCGTTGAATTTCAGAGCTGGTGGTGTGAAGAAGGGCCAGTCTTGGGGAGATTGGGTGTGCTTAGCTGCTGATATGAAGTTGGTCCCCACTGTCGTATTAATCAGGTGAAGAAGGCTTGGGGTTCTTGATGATGAGGAAAGCATCAACCATAACCTGCTAAGTATTGTTTGTGTCAGGGGGCAGGAAAGTGAAAGAGTGAGGGGGTGGGGAAGTGGATCAGTAAGTAATAATGGTAGCTGTGCAAGTATGAGGTCCTGAGTTCAAATCCCCAGCTCTCATAAAATGCTGGTCATTGACATGTACACTTTTAACTCTAGTGCTGGGAATGAGAGTACAGGGACAAGACTGCTGGCTTCCAACACAGCTCCAGGCTCAGTGAGAAACAATGTCTTATGTGAATAAAGCAGAGAGTAACAGAACAGGCCTGAATTCAGTGCCCTCCTCTGACCTCCACGTACACACAGGGCATATGTACCTGCACACGTGTGCACATACACTGTGCATATACACAAAAGAGAGAGAACAAGTAAGGTATGTGTGAGAGAGAGGGGGAAAGGGAGATGAAAGAGATATGTGTGTGTGTGTGTGTGTGTGTGTGTGTGTGTGTGTGTGTGTATGTGAGAGAGAGAGAGAGAGAGAGAGAGAGAGAGCGCACTGCATGTGAGCTCAGGAAGAGGAAAGGCCCTTTGAAGACTCTGCCTTTGCCCTAGGGCTCTCCTCAGTGAAGCAGCCGCTGAGGAATGGTAGGGAAAGAGAAGGGAAGTCCTTTCCGAGCAGCCTTCTGGAAACCATGAAAGATCAGAACTTGCTGGCCTCACGGAGTCAGTCTGGAGACTCTCTGTTGGTCCGGAGAGCGGGTGGGATGATAGGTGAGTGCTAAGTGGACGGCATGAACGTTTCAATAACACAAGTTCACAAATATTTTTTCTCCCACTCTTGGGAAAGTAGAAGGAAATAAATTAGAGGCACATGCCGGGACCTTCAACCTTCCTGCCTCCCACCAACTTCTAGAACAACCAAACATCAAGCGTCCCTTAGCGGTTTCCTCTTTGTGTGAACATGCATGAGCGATGGGAAAGAGATATACTGAGGCCAGTGCATTTTTAACTCCCTGGGAGGTATTTTTTATCTAAACATGCCTTCATTTGGGCCTTCAAAGATGAAATAATGAAGCAGCTATACCCGAGTGCCAAGTCTCATTCTATCATCAACTTTTTATAGCCTCGAGTACTATGTCAATTAACACCTTTTAACTCAGGACAAGAATCCTCCTTTGGGACTATTCTATCCCGAAGGAAACACAGATATGAAAAGGGCCAAAGCTGTACCATTGCCCTGAATTCAAGTGCTATCACCTACACAGAATAACAGGAATCATACGGTGTTGCTGTGGAGTAGACTGCTCCCAAAGGTGTGCAAAGCAACAGCAGCGCGCGCGCGCGCACACACACACACACACACACACACACATATGCACACACACCTTTTTTTTTTTTTTTAGCATGAAACTTAATTTCTGTTCAAAGCACCTTCCCCTCCAAATGTTAGAAGCTCTGCTTTCATCAATTAAAGGAGTTGATGCCAGTGTCTTGCCACCCCTCCCCCCATCTCATTTTTCCTCTTACTGCATCTTCATTCTGAAAGCCTTCTGCCCCCCTCCTGATGGACAGGGAGTGTCTTCTGCCATCCTCTGACACTCTCCTGACTCTGGCTGGGTGGTCCACACTACCTGCCCAGTGATGTTCCTTTCATCAGAACAAAGAGTACCTTGGTAGTCCTTTCACTAGACTTCGCTGTCTTCTTGGTACTGTCGGAACCTCCCACAATTCTGCCTGTGAGTGGAAATTCTCAGGGGCTCCAGGGAAACACACTGGAAGCCCTGAACACTGTAGTCTAACAGCTTAGGCTCCTCATTACTTTAAATTACCTTAGCGGATGGGGGACAGCTCAACCAGCAAGAATACTTGCTGCACAAGCATGAGGCCTGTGTTCCCAGAGCTGTGGAGGGCAGAGGCAGGAGGATTGCTGTTTGCTAGTCACTAGTCTGCCTCTAGATTTAGTGAAATACCCATATCATATGCATAAAACCTACAAAATGGAAACAAAGAAAAATACTGCACTCTGATTTGATCACTACACTGTATACATGTATTGAAATGTCCTACTATGATATACAAACGTGTGTTATTTCAGGTAGTTAATCCTGAATAACTTAGCTCTTCGCAAAAGTAGCACATTGCAGAGGCAGATTGGGGGGCGTCTAGTGTCTTCAGTCACCCTTCCCAAGTCTCTGTTAATATCCACCACACGTAGGAGCCCAGCCTCTTCGAGGGTTTCTCTGGGTACCCGGCCTCTGGCTCCAGTTCCTGAGAGACATCAGGGCATTGGCAGGAGATCAGAGGGCAGGGCGAGGGGGTGGAGATGCAGATCTTCCTGGCTCCTTCCTTCTGAGTCACAGGTGGGCAAAGGCTGGGATCCTTTGTAGGAAGCTACATGCTCTTGGGGGGCCGTCTCCTACACACACCCCTCAGTGATGGCTGTCACTCTCTGTGCTCTACTCCAGCCCCCAGGCTCGGATATGGCTAAGTTACCAATGCACGTGGCCCGTGGCGTGTCACCAGTCCCAAGGGCGTCTCTACATCCCACTGCACTGTGAAAATGTTTCCTCTGCTTAGCTCTTTCTGGTCCTTTGCTTATACTGCCTGCCTGCTGTCTACTGGGACCCGATAGACTCAGCTATGGCATACATCAGCAGCCGGGACTGGACAGTTTCCCCACCACATCACCCAGTGCCCATCTGGGGTCTAGAGTGGGTCAGGTAGCGAGGGGAACGAGTCACATGGCACCTGGTCACTGCTGTGTTTGAAGCACCTTCAAATGGAGACAGTCTCACCCCCAGCCCCTGCTGAAGAAGCAGCCTGGGTATCAATTTTTTCTCCATATGCCTCAACCCTCCCCGACCCTTCTGTCTCAAACTGTCTTCCCGGTGCGTTGTGGGCGCTTGTAAGGAGTTCACAGGCTGACAACCACGCACACTGTCTCCACTGAAGATAAAACAGGCCACACACAAACCTTCCTTCATGAACATTCTCAGAAAGAGCAAAGACTGAGGTCAGTAGTAGCTCAAGTGGGAAGCAACCAGAATAGGAGCATAAGGCAGAATCAAGTCTACATGTTTAAAAAAAAAAAAAAAAAGGATCCAGGATCAAAAGAAGCTGAGGCAGAAGAAGAGAGCAGCCTGGGGGTGGGGATGGGGCTGCGCAGGGAGTGGTCGCAGGGAGCAGTAAGCAACAGAGTGCCATAAGCAAAGAGAAAAGCTCAGTAAAGAGAGAATCCAGGTATGTCAGCCAGGGTGACCCTCTTCCCTGGCTGCCCCCAAGCTTATGCTGGCATACCAAGGCCATTGCAGTTACATAGCCTATCTGCTTAGAATGCCCTAGAAGACACGGATGGATGCTATGGTTGGCCCTGGGTGTGGTCCCTGAGAACCCCACATTCTTCCTGCTCCCCAAGCCTGGGGCCCTGTCTGAACAGAGATCCCCATTCCTGGATTCCTGGGAGGTTACCAAACAGGGTCGTTAGGAGCCAGTCTGTCTGGATTTCCCTTCCTAAGTTTCCTGCTATTTAGCTATGTGGCCTCTGGGCAGACTCCTAACCCCGAAGCCTTAGTTTTCTCATCTGTAAAATGGGGCCGATAATTATATCATCCTCACAGAGTCCCTGTGGAAATTAAATGAGTTGATATACAGTAGTGGTTGACATACAACTAGTACTCGTAATTGGCCATATCCCCCTTGGTATTTCAGCATCAATCAGGGAGAGAATGAACAGAGACATCAGCATCAGTGCCCAACTACTGAGTATCAACCATTAGCTTTTCACAAGGGGTGTGGCTTTGGGGCCAACCTCATTTTCAGTTTCCCCATCTGCAAAATGGGTACAGCAGAGCCCATCTTTAAAATTCTTCAAGAGTATTCTGAGTAAAAAGCACTGGAAAGATGGCCTGAGTAAGGCATTTGTGGAGGCGGGGAGATCATAAGAGGCTTTGCTTTGAAAATTTGCTCCCCATTTAAATACCCTGTTACAGTTCAAGTTCAAAGATAATTACAGCAATACACTGAGAGTGGAGAATCGTGAGTCCCCTTCTCAGGCTTAGCCTCTGAGCCACTCAGCTGAATATTCTCCAATGTTCCCTGAAGACATTCTTCAGGGCACCTGGGTGAGCTGAGGTCTGGGCAGCTCTGGGAAGAGGGAAGAAAGCTTTTGACAGTGGGGAAGCCCTCAGAAGGAAGTCGGCAGGAGCCAATAGAAGCAGCAAGGGAAGGGGGCTTGCAGCACACCAGAAACCATCCCAGGCAAACCTTAGCAGTCTTCCAGAAACTTCCATGGACGAATGCCAGAAAGTCCAGAAGGGGGAAATCTTAGAGACCTGCCTGGGTACAGAGCAAAACTGCATCTCTATACCAGATGCTGCCCAGTGGGACATGACCACCATCCTTTCTTCCTCTGTTTCTTCCTATTTCTTTTCTCTCTGTGTGTGTATGTCTGTATCTGTGTGTTTGTGTGTCTGTGTCTGAGTGAGAGTGTATGTGTGTGAGAGTGTGTGAGTGTTTGAGTGTATGTGTATTGCGTGAGTGTGTGTGAGAATGTATGTCTGTGAGTGTGTATATATAGATGTGTGTGTGTGTTTGCATGTGCGTGTGTAAGATTATGTCTCTATGCATGTGTGAATGTATGTGTGTAAGAGTGTGTGTGTGAGAGTATGTATGTGTGTATTCATCTGTGTATGTATATGTGTATAAGAGTATGTCTGTATGTCTATATATATGAGTGTATGTATGCGTGTATGTATGTAAGAGTCTCTGTGAATGTGTGAGTGTATGTGTAAGAGTGTGTGTATGTGTGTGAGAGTGTGTGTATATGTGTATATATGTGAATGTGTGTATGTATTATGTGTGCTTATGTGTGTTTAAGTGTAGGTGTATGAATGTGTGTATGTAAATGTGTGTGTGAATATGTACATATATTGTGTGTGTGTATGTGGAGGTCAGAGAATAATGAATGTCAAGTGTCAATGATTAAGCTCCATCCACCTCCTAATTTTTTGAGCAGAATCTCCCACTGTCCTGGGAGTGACCGAGTACACGAGGCTGGCAACGCCCTAGGGATCTGCCTGTTTTCACTTCACAAGTGCTGAGATTACAATCCTGTGCTCCTGGGGATCAAACTCTGGGCTCCATGTTTGCAGCTGAGTTACTCCCCTAGCCGCCTTTTCATTTTTATTCTTTGACTACATCGCAGGAAACATCATGTGAAATCACACACCATAATTCACTGGTAAAGAGATGACCACATTGTGATGTATGTTTATAAAGTCAGACACAGGTGCTGGGTTTGCCACGGCAACCTCACTCCAAAACCCCAGAGCCCCAACCCAGGCCTTGTCTGTGTGTGCATCTACTTTACCGGCTTTGAGTCTGAGACCCACTAGTATGTTAGCCCTCAAATCCCAAGCTGCAAACAGCAAAACAGGCCCTCCTGATTTAGCTCCATGTCTCACCAAAGGCTGCACATGGGCACCACACACACATCTGCGTCCTCCTATCACAGCTGCATCAACAGAAAAGCACAGTTGAGGGACAGCCCAGGATCGCCCAGTGAGCCCTGTCCCAGCCAAGAATAAGATCTGGGCCTCAGACTCTTGCTCTGCTCCCTTAATGCTCTCTGCCCTTATAAGGTGATTAAATGGTTCTTTTTCTTCTTAAAAAGGGGTGGGGGTGGGAAGTGGGGAGGAGGAGAGTGGTAGGGGCAAAATTAGCTTGAATGCGACTGTTTTCCCCGAGACTTGGAGCACTGTAGTTCTTTTATTCGTTTGGAATGAGTGGGTATACAGAACAGCTTTGTTTTTCAATTCATTAACTTCCCCAGAAAAAGGCCATCTTTTCTGTTTATACTAAGGAGCTGGATGTGGAGCCATTACCATGTGTGTGGTGTAAATAAGAAAGGCCACCAATGGAGATCTGTCCCTTTCATGATGAGAAAAAGAAGAGTCACTTCCTTGGGTTGCAGGGGACATTTCTTACCAGATGTCAGCTCTTATTTTTCATTATGAAGAAGTAGGTAAATAGCTGCGGTTTTAAATTAGTGCCTTTAATTTGCAGAGCCCAGGCGGGCCCTAAAAGCTGTTCTCAGGACATAAATGCTTTCACGGAGAAACCCTGCAACCAGAAAACCCAAGGAGAGGGGAGCCATTCCCAGAACAAAGTGGGCCGGGTTATCGTGGCACCAGCACACCCATGAAGTCCTGAGCTCAGGGCTGGGTGTCAGCAGTTTGCTGACCACAATAACCACGACCCCAGAGGGCACCATTACTGCCACTGTGATATTTCAACAGCAAAGGAATGTGGTGTTTGGATTCATCTGTTGCACACAGGCCCGGCGGTGACAGGGACATGAGTAACAGCCCTGTGTTTTCAGATGCTCCTTGACATGTAAGGGCCTTTCAGTGCTGGGTAGCCCTTCTTCCTCCCCTAACTGTAATTTTTGGCAAGTTTTGCAATAAGGCAAAAATCCCTGCTCATTGCATCCCTCTAGAATATTCTAAACACAACTCTTAACCACGATGTGTTTGTTATCCATCTCCAGTTACACTTGAAAATAGATAGCAGAGAAAACATCTCTGTAAAGTCAGTGGTAACCTTTGAACTTGTGCTCTGCCCCATCTGTGTTGTTTGATTTGCAAGGAAGTGACAGTTTGTTTTTATCCCAAGCCTGCAGTTTTCACCCAGATCCATCAGTGACCTTAAAGGCAAGTTCTAAGGATGAGAACTAGATGGCAGGTCAGAGAAGCAGGCACTTCATCCAAGGGGAAACCCAAGAAGCTTCCATGAGTCCAATTTTCTTCTTTAAAAAAAATAATAATAAGACTTATTTGGGGGACTGGAGAGATGGCTCAGTGTTCAGAGCACTGTCTGCTGCTTTCAGAGGTCCTGAGTTCAATTCCCAGCAACCACACAGTGGCTCACAACCATCTGTAAAGGATCTGATGCCCTCTTCTGGCATGTAGGTACATATGCAGATAGAGCATTCATGTTCAATAAATAAATAAATAAATAAATAAATAAATAAATAAATAAATAAGAAAAATGTTTAGTAAAAATAAGACTTATTTTAACATTTGTGCCTCTGTGTGTGTGTGTGTGTGTGTGTGTGTGTGTGTGTGTGTGTGTCCATTGATACAAGTGAGTACAGGTGCCTGCAGAGGCCAGAAGAGGGGATCAAATGCCCTGGAGTTGGGCTTACAGGGGTTGTGAGCCACCTGAACTGGATGCTTGAGAACTGAACTCTGGTGGTCTGGAAAAGCATTACTTGCTCTAACCTCTGAGCCATCTCTCCAGTCCCATTTTAAACTTCTTTCTGAAAAAATTTCGAGGGTCCAAGCTGAGCTATGGCCCTTTTTAATGCTCCGGAACTTTGAAGCCTGACCCATGTGGGCTCTGCTGCCCTTGGCCTCCTGCCCTCCAGCCTGGTATGCCGCTACTGGCCTCCATAAGAGGTGCTGCCACAACCCAGCAGGCAGGAGTGTTCTCTACCTACTGTTCCCAGGCCAGCCTCACCCCTTCCCTGGAATCAGTCCATGGTGGTGCCAGTGTGGAAACAGTTGCTTGATGGAAAGGCAAACGATGGGGAAAGTGTCTCTAGCCTCTTAGCCTGGTCCCACAGTGCTGAGGATCCAGTGCTAGCACTGACCCTGGGAACACTCTCTCTCTTGGTCTTACTTCTTCCCCGTGCTAGTATGTGCTTCTTGAGAACCTCAATGCTCCCAAGAACATTCTATTTGTCCCATGTGTTCTAAGAAGTTGCCACTAGGTCTGAGAGAAGGGCACTTAAGCCAGTGCCTATGGCTGGGAGAGGCAGGAAGACTTCCTTCCCAGCCTGCCTCTCCTCCTAACACCACTCTTTGGGCCTCAGCACTATTAGATCTATTTTCCTCCCAAACACATTGTGATGGCTATTCTTGGTTGTCAACTTGACTGCATCTGGAATTAACTAAAACCCCCCAAATGGGGCACAGAGTGGGGGAATTTTGCTTAACATAAAATGGAAAGATCCACTTCTAATTTGGACCTTGGAGGTAGGAGGACTTAGCTCTAATCTGGGACACATCTTCTGCTAGAAGCATGTATAAGGGCATGGGAGAGGAGAGTTGTTGTTCTTTGCTTGCTTGCTCTTGCCTTGCTAGAAAGTCCATTTCTTCACTGGCATTAGAGCCTGCTTTTTCAGGATCCCAGCACATACTGAAGACCAGGGGAGACAGCCAGCCTCGTGGACTGAGCAATGACGCATCCTTGGACCTTCCATTCATAGGCAGCCATTGTCAGATTATTTCATAACTCAGAGAGAGAGAGAGAGAGAGAGAGAGAGAGAGAGAGAGAGAGAGAGAGAGAGAGATATTCCACAAGTTCTGTTACTCTAGAGAACCCTGACTAATAAATAAACAGGTCCATCTACCATTCACCACACAGTCCAAATGAACAAGGAAGTGGAGCTTTCCTCCCCATTCACACCTGGATAAGAACCTTATTATCCTGAAAGTGACACCCTGACTTTAGCAGGGGCCCTAGGAAAAACACAGATGTCAGGGCTTTGGATCATTGGTATTTAAGGATACTGGGTTTATTGCGGAACATATATGAGAACAATAATAAAAACAATCACAATATTTATTAAATATTGACCGTGCCAAGTTTTCAATGCATTCTGGCTCTTGTCCAGGAAAACAGCATGGTGTCGGAGACCATACATGATGGGCACGGACATGAAACAGTTTTCCTGGGTCACCCTCTGACTGACAACCTGTTACCAGAGATGATACTGCTGTCCTAGTGGAGCCCACACACCATTTGGAAAATCCTGATGTAGATTCCCTTCGAAATTCTCTATGGGAAGTTATCAAAATCTTTAACCCAGCAGCTCTACCATTTGGAGCTTTCCCAAGCCAAATAGTTGGAAGAGCGGTGAATGTATGCATTCACAGTTCTCACATGGCTTGGTTTCCGAGTAGGTGTTGAATGCCAAAGGCTCAGAATGACCAGAACACCCAACAACAGGGCATAAATCTAGTGTCTGATGTGGACTTGTCTTAGTCAGGGTTACTATTGCTGTGATGAAACACCATGACCAATGAAACGTGGGGGGAAAGGGTTTATTCAGTTTATACTTCTGCATCACTCTTCCTCATCAAAGGAAGTCAGGACAGGAACTCAAATAGGCCAAGAATTGGAGGCAGAAGCAGATGGAGGTCATGGAGGGGTGCTGCTTACTGGCTTGCTCATAGTAGCTTGCTCAGTCTGCTTTCTTATAGCACCAAAGACACCAACCCAAGGATGGCCCCACCCACAATGGGCTAGGCTCTCCCCTATTAATCACTAATTAAAAAATGCCCTACAGGCTTGCCTACAGCCGGATCTTATGGAGGCATTTTCTTAATTGATGTTTCTTCCTCTCAGATGACTTTGGCTTGTGTCCAGTTGACCTAAAACTATCTAGCACAGGACTATTGCATAGCTATTCACTCCTGTGGTATAGGACACGCTAAGTGAGATAATATTTAGGGTGCATTGCTAGACAAATGCATCCAATTCTGAAGCAAATTTTCAGAATCTCACAGGGCCCCACCCACAGATGAGAAACTGCAAGGAAAAAAAAAGCCTTCTCCGGACTGAGCTCCCTAATTGGAGGCCATCCAATCCCAAGGAGTCAGTCCGAAATACAGGTACACGTGCAACTGTAAAAGGACTCAGCAAGTTATTCACACACTTATTCATTTATAAATTTATATACACACAAGGGAGTAATAACAGAAAGATGACATCATGAATTTGAGAGGGAATAGGGGCACAGGAAGAGCTGGAGGGCAGAGGAAAGGAAGGGAATGATGTAAATATAGTATTTGTGTATGAAATTCTCACAAAAATTAAATTTAAGCTTTAAAAAAATGTGAGGTCCGATTGATAGAAAAAGGAGAAATTTGAGAAGAATTGAGCAAAGGGAGCAAAGGAGTAGGGAGGAGAGGGAGGAAAAGAGGGAGGAGGGAGAGGAAAAGAGGGAGGAGGGAGAGGAAAAGAGGGAGGAGGGGGAGGAAA
>NC_034605.1:66078947-66111538 GCF_900095145.1 Mus pahari | reverse complement strand
GGAGGGGGAGGAAAAGAGGGAGGAGGGGGAGGAAATGAGGGAGGAGGGGGAGGAAAAGAGGGAGGAGGGGGAGGAAAAGAGGGAAGAGGAGGGAGGAAAAGAGGGAAGAGGAAGGAGGAAAAGAGGGAGGAGGGGGAGAAAAAAGGAGGAGGGGAGATGAGAAGGGAAAATAGAGGAAACAATCTGTACTGCTGCAAGAGAGCTGGACTTTGGCAATACTCTATCTTGAGATCTTAAACTCTTCAAAGAGAGCTGGTCCTCTAGCACTTTACCCTCACATCCCTAACACAACAGTGTTGACATCACCTGAGAGATGTAGACACTCAGGCCTATTCCAATCCACAGATACCTCATAGTCAGCACAGACACCTCAGACTCTGTGTGTGTGTGTGTGTGTGTGTGTGTGTGTGGTGTTTTATAAGCTCTGCCTGGCATGTTGTCCAAAGTCGTGGCCAACACTTTTAGGATTATGTAATATATTCTGAACCTGTCTCCTCTCTCTCTCTCTCTCTCTAGTGACCCCTAGTGGGAAAGCAAAACAGCACCAAACTCTATAGAGGGACAACAAAGTTTGATCCCCACACTAAACCAACCAACAACTCCCCACCCTTTGGTCAGTTGAATCCATACAGGTCCCAAATGCTTGGGAGATGAGACTTGTAGTGCCCGCCTTTCTCTGGAGTGACAGGTATTTTTACACACCGATGCTGTCAAGATTCAAAGACAACATTCCTGAATGGAGCTAATCCACACACAGCTTACATGGCATCTCTCAAACAGAGACACATCCAAGATGACCCATTAGTCACACTGCCAAGTGCCCTTCATAGTCCACCCCTTGGATGCACCCTTGGTATGAAGACTGTTGTTTTAAAGTTGTTTCTTTAGAAGAAAATCCGTGTTCCAATTTATACTGTGGTTTGAGTTTTGTGAGAAAATAGAAAAGCTCAGGGTACTCTACAAGGGAAAGAATTCTGTAAGCATTGTCCTTGTTGTAGGACTTCTTGGAGATTGTGAAATTAAGGTACTTTGTGGATCTCTCAAGTTGGTCTCATGGTGCATCTGCACACTTACACAGAGGTACAGAGGCACACACACACACACACACACACACACACACACACACTGTAGATCCTCAGCGCTGGGAAGCGTTTCACTTCAGCCATTGTCCTCAGAGAAGTACCCACACCCTCTGGCTCTCAGTTCTCAGGCTATTGCTTTATGGACGCGATAGTGTTTTGGTTTTTGTTTTTCTGTTGTTTGCTTGCTTGGTTGGGTTTTGTTGTTGCTGCTGCTGAGGTGGCAATGGTGAGATAGGATGTTGCTATATAGCCCAGGCTAGCCTCAGACTCTTGATCCTCCTTTCTCAACCTCCAAATGTTGTTCCTTGGCACTCTGTTGCTCTTTGACAGTATCTGCTGAGGCTGGAGTTTCCTCCCACTCTTACCAACCTTGGTCATATCCAGTGATCCAGCTGCCATTCTGCACTCCATAAATTATTGCAAAAAAGTAATACAAAATCAATAAACTAATAAAAATTAATACAAAATCAATTAATACAAAAATTAAGTGTTATGGATTAATACAATAAGGGGTGGAGACAAGGAATAAAAGAAGAGGAAAATTAAGAGAAAAGAGAAATAATGCAATGAGAATTTTGCATGGTTTGGAAGCTGGGGCTTGAAAATAGAGAACCAAACAGAGGGCTGAAAATCTAACTCACTTTGAAAGGTGCTTGTCTAGCATGCATAAGGTCCTAAATTCAATACCCAGTGCCACACCAACTGGGCAATGGTGGCTCATATCTGGAATCCTAGCACCTAAGAGGTAGAGAAAGAATGATTGGAAGTTAGGGTACCCTTGGCTACTGAGTGGAGACCCCATCTTCCCCGACATTCTATCTCAAATGTGAGCTTATGTGAACTGGACAGAACACAGCAGTTCTCTCACAGAAACAGACAAAACAAACAACTCCCACCCCCAGGACAGAGCACCTGTCTTTCAGGTCGTGAGAGGCTACAGTCATGCCAATACCCAGCTCTTAAGGCTAATTCTAACATGGACACACTTAGGAGAGTAGGGCAAATGTCATTGACAGTAGACTACTCCAGCCCTATACCAGGGCACTGTGAACTCGCGCAGGTGGTAGCTTCGGAGAGCCAAGAACCCAAAAACAATGCCAACTATTCTACCATGCCAAGGCAAGAGCACTGGGTGTCCAGACAACATTCCCTGCAAACCCTGCCTCATTCAACTGCACCAGGAATCCCGGTGACTTATCTACATGTTCCCTTTCCATTTTTAGGGTCTTGCTTCTCTGGCCCCGCTTACAACCAGGTATCGGAGTCTGGTAATATTTCAGATCCACTGAGTCTCCCGCTGGGCCTATGGTGGCACAGTTCATCATGCAGCAGAGGGTCCTCTCACTTCTTGTTGGCCAGGAAGTAAAGGAGAGAGAAAAAAGGGCCAGGCTCCCCACATCTCCTTCAGGGGCACATCCCCAGGAAGTTGACTTCCTCCCACTAGGCTCTGCCTTCTGCAGGTCCTGCTGCCTCCAAACAGTGCTCCAGAGTTGTGACCAAACATTTAACATGTGATCCAAACACACCAGGGACCACCTGGCTTTCTCCCCATGTTTCCCTTTGGCTTTGAACCTCTGGCAGATGTTGTCATTAGATTCTGATTTCTTCCATAGTTCCAGGTTTACTTCATTTTATACCCTTACTTTTACTTTTACATTTGTGTGTGTGTGTGTGTGTGTGTTTGCAAAGGCCAGAAAAAAATCCCCTGGAGCTGAAGTTGCAGGCAGTTGAGAACCTACCAGTGTGTGTGTGTGTGTGTGTGTGTGTGTGTGTGTGTGTGTGTTGTGCATGTGAGTGTAGGTGGAAAGCCAGTCCTATAAAAGGGCAGCAAGTACTTTTAACAGCAGAGCCACCTTTGGTCTTATTTTTAAGAAAGTCACTAGCAAGAAAGCAAGCCAATAACTGACAGCACACTCGTGCTATTCCAGAACTTACAGGCCATGTGAGGAAGAGCTTATGTCAGAGGGCTTGTGATGGAAATAAAGATAATAAAAGGTGGTTCAAAGAGTAGCGATGTCTCTAACTGGGGCTGTGCGAATGCCTAATTACAGGCTGCAGTTTGCCTTGTTCCGGGTTCCACCCTCATGCTTTGAGCAGAGCTCTTCAGTCCTGACAGAATGCTGGGCCCTAAACATCATTTTGGTATGATCACATGGTGGCAGACTTCTGAAGTTCTCTAGAAAGAATGCAGGGTGCGTACTATTTAAAAAGTGGCATTAAGCTGGTGAGGTGGCTCAGTGGGTGAAGGTATTCACAGCCAGGCCTGGTGGTCTGTGTGATGGAAAGAAAGGGCTCCTGTAAGCTAACTTTCGAGCTCATCATGTGAACAGGGACACTGCAGGAGGAACGCATGTACACTCATGCTGCCGCCTCCACACACACACAGGGGAAGGAGAAATGATGGGAACTTTTATCTAGGCAGTGCTGTGGAATGGGCAAAACCCAATAGCAAGGTAAATTTTTGTTTGAGAACTATTGATTCCCCCCCCCCACACACACACACACCTAGACATGCTGTTTGCCTTCATTTAAATGACCACAAGTAGTCTCAAGGACCACATTGTACTGGGGAACATGGGATGCACTTGCATCTCATAATAAGTTAACACCAATATTCCTTTGTTGGGTGACTAAATGACTTCTGCTCTACAATTTCTCTTCTGCATGAGTCCTAACCTCTTCCTCCCTCATCCATTAACAAATCATGTATAGCTTTGGCAGGAGCATAATAATGTGTTTGTATGGAAGTCATTAATAACTTGTTTTGACAGGGTCTCATTATGTAGCCCTGGCTGGCCTGGAAATTGCTATGTAGGACAGGCTGGCCCATTTCACAGACATCTGCCTGCCTCTGCCTCTGCCTCACAAGTGCTGGTATTAAA
This sequence comes from Mus pahari, assembly GCF_900095145.1. NCBI lineage: Eukaryota > Metazoa > Chordata > Mammalia > Rodentia > Muridae > Mus > Mus pahari. Next base: position 66,107,574 of record NC_034605.1, on the reverse strand, counting down.
GGTGTGCGCCACCACACCTGGCCTACTTTGTAACGTTTGAAAGTGTGTTATATTCACAGCCAAAGTGAGCATCATTCCACTGCTGCTGTGTAATGATGTCTATGGCTAGCTTCCTGACTTCTCATTCCACACACACTAAGCATTGCCTCTTGACAACTGTCCTGGAGTGACGCACAGCTGGACAGGCTGATGACCTGTCTGTCTTGCTCTGTCCTCCTTGCACAAATGAGAACCCCTGAGCAGAGTTCTTGTCTTCCCTTCAGAAGGTGTGCTGAGGGGGGAAACACAACAACCAGCACAGGGAAGGAGTTAAGAAAGGTAGCAGCATAAAACAGATGCAGGAAGCCAACCAACCAGGCACACAACTACGCCACGTGCTTTAGCTGTGGGATCCACCTGTGCTTTCTTTTTAGCTAAGTGCTCAGAACAAGCAATTCTCCATTCCTTCCCACAAGTCCCTTGAGACTGGGGAACATGTCCCATAATGCCTTGCATTGTGCTTCTCTATACCCTCTGCTCATTTTTCCTTCTGTACCCTGGCTGCCTTTAGCAACCTTGAAGATGACATGCTCTTCCTCCATTTTCTGGAAGATTTTGTGCAAGTGTGCACATTTCAGTCTACATGATCCCTGCCATATTCTTTGCCAGGCAGCACTTTTCAAGGACACTTCTGTGGCTCCCAGGCCAGAACACTCTTCCGCTAGACACTCACACATCCTGGGCTTTTTCCTCTGGAGCCCATGTATGTCATTATTTCTCTCTCCCTCTCTCTCCCATTGTCAATAAAAATCTGTGACCATTGTCTCCTTACTGCAACCCCAGCCTGGCACTGTGCCTGGCACATAGAAGGTGTTCCTGAATGAATCACTAAGGACTCAATGCCCATTTGTTGCATGGATGAATAGATGGTTGTTTGGTCTGTTCTAGGCCCCCAAAGCAAAAGAAGCTGTTAAAATCGTGTGACTCTGGCTTACCATTAATATCGGAATCAAAGAAACCATTCAAGTGTTGGACAACGTTCTGTGCTGGGGAGTCGTGGGGAGCCATTTGCATGCATTCCTAGGGAGACTGGTAAGCCACATGGGAGGACAGTTTGACAAAAACTTCAAAGATTCCAGATTAATAAACCTTTCCACCCAATAATTTCATTCTATATACATTTGTGCACCTCAGAAGCAAGCTGTGTTCAGGGGTATCAGCTGTTGTATTATATGCAACATTAACCATTGAAACAACCAAAATGTCCGATGATAGGAGAATGAGGGTATAATGTCAAGAAAATCCCACGTGCTACAGTGTAAAAAAGAATGAACTGGGCTTATGTGTACTAAGACAGGAGAAGCAGAAAGATCACTCTACCACTAAGGGAGAGAGAACTGCTACGCGAGCATCACATTATGCTTCTGAAAGTGTCTATAGTCAACTGACCATAGCTGCTTTGAGGAAGGGGAGTGTTGTGCACTTCCTCTGACAGGTGACAGACCTACATGTCATTTGCTTGTGCTGTAACCATGGACTCTTTGTTCTGGAACTTAACCACTGTGAGTCTAACAAATGTAAGGAGAATTAATAAAACTATGAGTGAGTGTGTGTGTGTGTGTGTGTGTGTATTTATGTGTGTGTATGTCTGTATATGTGTGTATATGTGCATGTATATGTGTGTATGTCTGTGTATGAGTATATGTGTGTATGATTGTATATGTGCATGTATATGTGTGTATGTCTGTGTATGCATGTGTATGTGTGTACATGTCTGTGTGTGTCTGTGTATATGTGTGTCTGTGTGTATGTATGTATTTGTATTGTGTGTATGTATGTGAATGTGTGTATGTATGTGTGTGCAAGTGTACATGTGTTTGCTTGTATGGGAATTCTCTCTGTATTGCATTTTGTTAATAGTTGACCTTTACATTTTTTATTTTATTTTAATTTATTTGTTATGTATGTGGGGGTATGCATATGTGTGCAAAGTGCATGCACATATGGAGGTTAGGGAACAGCTTGTTGGAGTTGGTTCTCTTCTTCCATCATACAGGAACCAGGATTGAATGTAGGTCACCAGGCTTGGTGGCAGGAGCCCTACCCACTGGACTATCCCATCAGCCCACTTTGACCTTTTCAGGATCAAATATTCACATATGTTCTGTCGTTGTCATTAATCATGACCAAAGTCTTATCAAGTTTGGATCCAGGGGATCCTAAATATAGATGGTCTCAAACCAAAGCTGCATCTAGATGAAGTCGAAGCGTGTGACAAGTCATCTCACCACCCTTGTGTAAACTGCTCAGTCCCTCCTGGCCTACCTTGTTGACTTTGGCAATATTCAATGGCCTTGTCACGCCAATAACATTATTGAGACCAAATTGACTGAACATGTGGCCACATACTCCAAATATTTTACGATACAGTTAGATGGAAGACTGTAGATTACATTTATTTATTTTGTGACAAACCTACTGTTTATATTGCTGGTGATCCAGCAGTGGCCGTCTACAACACCCCCATCCCCAAATGACGACAGGTTCAATTACTCTTTCACTTACTGTAGGAGACTTTCTACCACGTGTCTCCCAGCAATCATTTTGACACAGCTTAAGAAATGATAAATTACTCCCAACAAAAACAAAAAAGAAACTCTGGGTTTTGTTGCAGATAATTGCAAGGAAAACAGCTATCTGCATCTCTGTCTCTTACATTTAAACAAAACAAAACAAAGCAAAACAAAAATTCCGTGTTCTTAAAACAAAAGAGACTCAAAAATTATCAAAACAACTCATTTTCCTCTCATAATGGAAAACACTTGGAGGAAGTACTTTGCTTGAGTTACGCGTTCAGGGCCCAGCTTTGCGTCAGCAGCATCACCACCCTTCGTCCTCCCCTTAGGTATTTGATTGTTATTTCAATTCTCACATATGACCAGTGTTGTGAAACTGAAACCAGAGAGTACCACAGCACATGACTTGATATTTGCACATCAGTGAAGCTCTTTGTGTTTCAGGGTGACATACACCATGTTAGCCTTGTGTGCAAGCTTATATAAAAGTGGGAAATGAGGTAGACTTTCCATATCCCATTCAGTAAAAACAACCATTGTGAAGCCAGTTGACATGAGGGTAACATGAACTGTTGGTGTTCATGACAAACAGTCACAAAGCTTAAGGTTGGCTATGAATACATGCTAGCAACATTCTGTGAGTGATGTTCCCAGAAAGGCTCACCTGCATTGAAGAGTCTACAAAAGTGGTCAATTCATTGGAGCTTTGGTGACTGTGAGAAGGTTGTGGTGCTGTGGGCCCAGAGCTAATTATGTCACCTTCGGCTTTCTTTAACCCCTTAATAGCCATTCCTTGCTTATCTTGTGTCTGGTTTATCTAGCACAGGGAACTCAGGATCCCCGTGACGATCAGGAGAATTCTTTTAGACTATATTAGCTTAGCAGACCTCTAGCTTCTACCAGTCTAGAAGCTGAAAGTATGATCAGACAGCACCGACGTCCACAGCAGGGGCCCCCATTTGGCTGTAGCCTGCTTCTCTGAAGTTGACAGTGATGTATTTGAAAACTGTCTTAACGTACGACTTTCTTTGCTCTGTTACTTTTTTAAACCATTTCACAATAACCAGGTCTTATCTCTTTTTCTTCAGCTTATCACTTAATTGTTTAAAACAATATCCAAACATATGTTACCTGGCCCATAAGACAGATACTTGTGTCACTAAGAACCAATACTAGAAGCATGGTGGTTTGGGCCTGTAATTTTAGCACTTAAGAAACTGAGGTAGGAAGATTGTTGTAGGTTTATAGCCAGCCTAGACGACCCATTGAGTTTTAGGACAGCCTGAACTACAGGGCACACTCCTTTAATCCCAGCACTTGGGAGGCAGAGGCAGACAGATTTCTGAGTTCGAGGCCAGCCTGATCTACAGAGTGAGTTCCAAGACAGCCAGGGCTACACAGAGAAACCCTGTCTCGAAAAACCAAAAGTAAAATAAAATAAAATAAAATAAATTTAAAAGTCCTATTTTAAAACACATAATTTAAAATTAGAATCTGGGGGCAGAGATTGGCCATTCAAACATGAGGTTTTGGGGTTTGGTGTTTTGTGTTGTTGTTTTTGTTGTTAATTTATTTGTGTGTGGGGTTTTTTGTTTGATTTTGTTTTTAATCGTCTGTTTAAGACAGCATCTTTCTACATAGCCCTGTCTGTCCTAGAACAGGCTGACCTGGAACTCCAGAAATCCACCTGCCTCTGCCTCCTCAGTACTGAGATTATAGGTGTGTGCCACCATGCCCAGCTAGAGACCCGAGTTTAATTGTCAACATCCATGGGGGGGGGGGNGTTTTTTTGGTTTTGTTTTTGTTTTCCGAGACAGGGTTTCTCTGTGTAGCCCTGCCTGTCCTGGAACTCACTCTGTAGACCAGGCTGGCCTCGAACTCAGAAATCCGACTGCCTCTGCCTCCCAAGTGCTGGGATTAAAGGCGTGCACCACCACACCCGGCTTGGTTTTGGTTTTCTAAAACTGAGCTGGAGAGTTGGATCAGAGGTTAAGAGCACAGGGATCTCAGGATCAATTTCCAGCCTGGAACCTGTAGAGATGCCGGAACAATTCTGGGATTGCTACTGGGAGACAGGTGGCTTTATTTGCGTGTGTTGGTTTGAATATGCTTAGACCATGGGAAGTGGCACTATTAGGAGGCGCGGCCTTGTGGAAGGAAGTGTGCTGCCATGTAGGCAGGTTTTTGAGGTCTCCTCGTATGCTCATGCTCTGCCCAGTAGTGAAGAGACCCTCCTCCCAGCTGCTCGGGATCAAGATGTAGAACTCTCAGCTCCTCCAGGACCGTGTCTGCCTACGTGTCGCCGTGCTTCCTACCAGGATGATAATGGACTAAACCTAAACCTCTGAAACTGTACGCCAGCCCCAATTAAATGTACTTTATATGAGTTGCCATACTCATGGTGTCTCTTCACAGCAATAAAACGCCAAGGTACTGGGTTTGAGTCTCATCTTAAGTGTCAGCAAGGGCAACCATACATTCTTAGGATTCTCCAGCTTGGGTGGAAGGAACCCCATATTATTTCTCTGACTTCATTACACAGGAACAACTTCAGACTCATCAGTCTCACTGGAGACTCATAAATACTCCAGAAGTGGTTTTTTTCGTTAGAGAGATAGGTTGATAGTTCAGTCAGTAAAGTAGTCCTTGCAAGCATGAGGACATAGTTTTGATCTCTAGAACCATGTAAACTGGTAATCCCAGCTCTGGGGAGGTGGGATCAAGATTTCTGGGGCTCACTCTCCAGCCAGCCTAGCCCATTTGGCAAGCCTTTTGCAAGTAAGAGACCCTGGCTCAATAAGACAATGCAGACAATGCTGAGGAGCCACACGTGAGTTTGTCCCCTGGTCTCACGTTCATGTATTCCCCAACACATATTAATTAATTAACTAATTAATTAATTTTAAAAACCCATTTTGTCCCTGAGACATCCTGGCTTCTGTGAGCCAGCAAATCTCTGAGTAGACCCAGGGCATCATGTGGTTAAGGACATAACATTTATTGAACTGAAACAGAAGAAAGCTTGAGTGGTGGGTGGGCAGGGAAAGCTAGGAAAGTGACCAGTGGTGGCACAGTCTCTTTATTTAAAACACAAACACCTCACCTGGGAGCAATGTCTCTCTTTGGGCACAGTCCTTACACTTCATGACAATATAAAAGACCTCATAATAGTATTTTTTCACCCAAGAACAGTGAGGGGGCTGCTTTGCATATTTTTCATCCTTTGTGGGGCCCTAAATCACTTGGTAATGGGAAACACGTCTGCAGAGAGCCTTTGTAGTGTTTGTTCTTATGGTTTCATGCAAACACTGAGCAAGAGGAATTTGTTATAAACAGCTTGCAATTGTTTAGTGAAGGGAAAAAAAAAAACCCATAAAGTTGGGTGGGCACCAGTCAGATCTGAGGGGCAAATTCAAGCTCCCTTCGAAAGATGGTCAAGGGGGACACCACACAGTGAGATCTGGTTGCAGACCTGGGTGCAGCCTGACTTAATTTTCAGGGTGTCTACTTACAAGGCCTCTAATGTTTGATTGAATGGCTTGAAACCATGGGCAAGTGACACCTTCTTAGAGCCCACCCACAAGGCCACATTCACCCAGATATGAGGTCAGCTTTAGGAAATTTTGGAAGAGAAATTCTCAGCTTTAGGAGGCCAGAGGTGAGGAACTGAAAAAAAAAAAAAACAAAAAAAAAAGTAAAAGAAATCACTTTTTTTTTTTCCATCTAATTTCTTTTCTTTATAATTTCTGGTTCAGATTTTCATGTTTAGAAGTCACAAATCCAATGTGGTTTAACCAGCTATGTATGCTGTCTGCCCCTGACCTCATCCCCAAGAATCTGCTCTTAGAAAGGGATAGGCAGCGTGTGGTACGGGTATGCGTGCTCATCTGTGCGTGTGAGGGCACATGTGTGGGTGTGCGCTGTATGTGAGGCAGAACATGCTCTTGGGATTCCATTACTGTGACATTTCTGGACAGTAAGCAAGGGAAGTCTTGACTTGTGTGTTTTGTAAGCTCTGCCTGCAGTGTTGACTATCACTAAGACTAGTGGGGGTAGCCTGGGGCATTCAAACTTTTACCATCCATACGACCAAGATTTTAAAAGTTTTTTTTAAACTATTATATTATATGATGTGCGTGTGTGTGTGTGTGTGTGTGTGTGTGTGTCTGAATGTATGTATATGCACTATATGCATGCCTGGTGCCCACAGAAACAAGAGAGTGTTGAATCCCATGGAACTAGAGTTACAAATTGTTGTAAGCCCCCATGGGAGTGCTGAAAATCAAACCTGAGTCCTCTGCAGGAGTATCCAGTGCTCTTAACTGCTGAGCCATCTCTCTGGTCCCTATCCATTTTAATAAATACAATCTTATTTGATCTACTGTAACATTAGCACTGAAATTTGCACGCAGCATTTCCAGGGCCCTGCTATTTTGTAAGTAATTGTATACACTATGAACAAGCTCTATCTCCATTTTTTTTTTTTTAAAAAAAAAGGGTTTCTTTAAGTGGGTATCTCTGTGTCTCTGTATACTATATGCTTGCAGTTCCCATGGAAACTAGAAGAGGATGTCATATTCCCAGGAACTGGAGTTGGAGACAGCTTTAAGCAGCTTGACGTGGGTGCTGGGAACTGAACTGGGCAAATGCTCTGAATGGCCAAGCCATTTCCCCAGCCTGCTATTTCCATTCTTGCCACATGATTTTCCTGGTCACTGCTGGGAATGTCCCTGGGAACCAATGCTGCTTCCATGTGGATTCAAAGGTACTACGTTATGGGTGTATTCACTTGCTTTTCTTTCCACAAATGGAACCTGGGAGAAGCCATTTCTCTATGTTTTCTCAAATGGAGCCACACAATGCAGGGAGTCTAAATGACATAACTGTGCGTCTGCTGTGTATATTTTAACTAATCCTGAGAACACTGCTCTAGTATTCCTTCGATCGATGGCGTCTCCCCCAAGACTGTGCTATCACCTCTGTGCTTCGTCACAGGCCTTTGTGGTTGAGTGAGAAAAGCCAGGCAGCTATGCGGAAGGATCGTGCACCTTCTGTTTGAGGATGAGGGGTTAGGGGAGTGTGAAAGGTCTGCCCTGCTGAAATGACTGTGGGATAGAAGTCTGAGTTTATATTTAACTCACTTAGATTGTAGCATTGGAAACTGTGTCTCCTGAAACTCCATCTTTGATGCCCTTACCGTCCACATGAGGACTCTCTCCAAGACAAACACGAGGGCCCAGCTCTGCTTCCTGACCTTGCATGGAAAGCCTTTGTTTGAATGAGGGTGTCTGTGTCTCTAGGAGCAGAAGAAGCAAAGTGTGGCGTCAACCTTATTAGCAGTTGACAAGAAGTCTCTGCTGTCACAGAGAAACATACACAGGTGGAGGAGATCAGAGCCCAGAACTAGGGTGTTTTCTTAACAACCCCATACTACTCACATTCAGCCTGAGTCACCTTCTCTGGCCCCAGAGTTCTGTACTGAGGCTACAGTCATAAGGCTCACGTCTCGGCCTCTTAGCTGTGAACTCATAATCTTAAGGAATTTTATTTTAGTGTTTGGGACAATCTACATGGCATCAAATAGATGTCTACTGATGGAGTCTCAATTCAGGCACCCTGCCCCTTTGGATCTCCTCCGACTATGAGGCAATAGCTCTTCAGGCCAGCCACACACTGAGCTCAAAAGAACTTCAGCAAGTCATCGGCTAACTGAATTTTCCACTGTTTAACCTGTTGACATAATAGTATGTTTAAATCATTGAGTTGGTTATTTAAAGGGACATAGCAACTCTACAAAAACTTCAGTCTTTGAGTTTTAACTCCAAGATTAACAAAAGAAAAAAAAAAGGTTTTCTTAGAAGTAAATATTTTATATAACCTGTATCATCTGTCTGAGCAAATTGTCAGCTTAACCATTTGGTTTCATTTTTTTTTTCCATCTTACTTATTTGGGTGTATGGGTGTTTGTCTGCATGTATATCTGTGCACCACTTTTGTGCCTGGTGGCCATGGAAACCAGAAGAGGGCATTAGATATCCTGGGACTAGAGTTACAGATAGCTGTAAACTGGGAAGTGAACTTGGGTCCTCTAAAAGAGCAGTCCATGCTCTTAACTGCTGAGTCATCTCTTCAGCCCTGATTTTCAGGTATAAAATTCTTCTTTTCAAGGCTAAGCTATTTTGACCAAATAAAATGATTCACATTTATTTGGGAACTGTGGACCTGGCAGGCTCCTTATACAGTCCTGAAACTATTGAGAACACCATGAACAAATGAAGTTACTCTGAGACATAGTATCCAAGAACTTCCAGGTCTAGAGAGTGCCAGGGGATTGATGGTAATGGCCACAGATATGACAATGATGGAGGAAGAGGGGTGGTTGTGGTTATCGTGGTCATAATAGTGATGATGGAGGTGGTGGTGGCAGCAGTGAGGATGGTGCTCATTCTAGGGGTCATGATAGTGATGGTGGAGGACAGTGATTGTGGAGATAGTGGTGATGGTGAAGATGATGGTGGGGATGGTAGTCATGGTGATGATGTTGATGGGAAGTGATGGTATAATGACAATAATGACAGCAGTAATGGTGGTGATGGTGATGGTAGTGATGATGGTGCTAGTGGTGGTGGTGGTAGGGATAGTATTGATAATGATGGTAGTGATGGTGATGAGGAGGAAAAGGAATAATGGTGGTCATGCTGATGATGATGGTGATGACAGTGATGATGGTCATGGTGATGGTAGTCATGGTAATGGTAGCCATGGTGATGATGGTGATGGGGAATGATGATATAATGACAACAGTAATGGTGATGATGGTGACAGTAATAATGGTGATTGCTATAGTTTGGATCTAGACTGCTCTCCAAAAGCTAAGGTGTTAAAGGACTAACTCAAGCCTGTCACATGTTTGGAAGGCGGTAGAAACTTTAGCAAGTGGATCCCAGTGGGAGATCATCACATCAGGGATGGGACTATGATGTCTTCCTTCCATTTTCCATCACCTAGCCAGGAGATAAGCAGAGTCTCTCTACCTTGTGCCTCCACCATGCCAGCCCTGATACAGACCCAAATGCCAATACATAACCTAAAGTAAAATCTCCCTCGTGGTGGCAGGAGAAGACCCATTTTGTAAGAGCACTTGTGCAAGTATGAGGGCCTGAGCTTGGTCCCCAGCACCCCCACAAAAGCCAGGAATAGCCATGTGTCCCTGTAGCACTAGCTGAGGTGGCACAGACACAGGAACATCTTGGAGCTTCAATGGCCAGCTAGGCTTAGAGGAAAAAAAAAAAAAAAAAGTAAGGTGGAGAACAACAAAGATGTCTGACATCTTCCTCTGGCCTCCAACAGACACACATGGGTAATACAGCCCCACACAGATAGATACCCCCCTCTCTCTCCTGTGTGTGTGTGTGTGTGTGTGTGTGTGTGTGTATGTGTGTGTGTGCGTGTGTGGTGTGTGTGTGTGTGTGTGTGTGTGTGTGTGGTGTGTGTGTGTATGTGTTACATGTGTTATGTGTGTGAGTGCCATTTGAGTGTATGGATACACATATGCAGAGGCCAGTAGAAAACATGGAATATCTTCCTCTATCATTGTATCTGTTCATCTGTTCCCTTGTGATAAGACCATTTTCTCTGAACCTGAAGGCTAGACTCTCTAAACTGAGTAGGCTAGGCCAGCTAACCAGCCAGTGAGCTTCCAGGATCTGCCTGTCTCTGCAGTTCCACTTCTGGAATTGCATGCATGCAAGCCAATGCCCTGGCTTTTGTATAGATGCTAGAGAGTCAAACTCTCATACTCACACAGAAAGTGATCTCACCCTCTGAGCTGTCCCCCAGACCCTACACTCTCTTTTTGAGTCTCTTATCTAGGTCCCCCCTCCCCCAGCTACCAAGAAAAAAAGCAGCCACACTTTGAGAAACTGGAATTTAACCAGAAAGTGGTCCTCAGAGATTAGAACTGAGATTGATGTTATCACACCACTGTCTTATCTATCATTGGGTAGACAGTTTTTTTTTTCCTGTTTCTAACTGGTTTACCCCACAAATACTCATAGTTATTTAATAAAGATACCACATTAGTAGGTGAACACAGATAGTGTGACAATGAGCAGATAGCTCTCAATAACAGGAGTCCTGAGGTGAGTCCTCTGTTGGTGAATACTTCTTTTTACTCTCCACCACCTTGAAGCTGCCAGCAAGAATTCATGGGCTTGGGGATGGGAGCAGCCAGAGGACCACACCCCTTAAATTGGACATAAGCCAAGTCTTATTGCTGACTAGCCAAGTGGTGCCTTCTGGGCAAGTTGCTTAATCTCTCTCCCTTATCTGGAACAGATAATACTGAGTGAAGCATCAGTGCTGATCACCTGGGCAGTCTGTACCCTGGAAGCCTCTGCCGGCCACTGTTCCCTGAAGTAGAGGAAGGATGCTGGGAAGACCAGTGCCTGCCTCCTCTGCACAGTAAGACACTTCCAGATACATCAGTGTGCTTAAGGCTGAGCTACCAGGCCTTTACTTGCTCTGAGAGTGTGTTGGGGCTGGGCAGGTGTGGTGGCTCACACCTGGGATTCCGTAACTCTTGAGAGGCTGAGGCAGAGTTCCAGGGCTATCCACCCTGGGCTATACAGGAGACTGTCTAAAACAAACCGCCAAAGCCTGCTCACCTCTCAGTCTCACTCTGATTCAAGCATTAATAGCCTTATTTTTCCGTGTGTGTGTGTGTGTGTGTGTGTGTGTGTGTGTGTGTGTGTCCCACGCATGCATGGGTGTATAGAAAACAGAGGTTGATGTAGCAATGCCTTAAGCAATGCTCTCCACCTTTTTTTCCTCCTTGAATATGGGGTCTGTATTAGAGTTTAGAATTACAGAACTTCTAGAATGAATCTCTCTATATATATATATCCATCAATAATCAATAGATAGAGAATCAATAGATAGATAGATAGATAGATAGATAGATAGATAGATAGATAGACTGGATAGATAGATAGATAGAGAAGAGACTTATTAGGATGACTTACAGACTGTAGTTTAGCTAATCAAACAATAGCTGCCTAAGAGCTGAAGGTCTAAGAATCCAGAAGTTGTTCTGTCTATAGGGCTTGGCATCTCAGCTGGCATTCAGCTGGCACCAGAATCCCAAAGATCTAGGCTCTAATGCCAGTGAAGGAATGGACTCACCAGTGAGAGAACAAGCAGGCAAAGAGCTTCCTTCTTCTGTGTCCTTTCTATAGGCTGCAGCAGAAGGTGTGGGCCAGATTAAAGGTAGATTTTCCCGCTTCAAATATTAAAAAAAAAAAATCCTAGATTCAATGATTTAATTAAAAACAAACAAACAAACAAAAATATAAAACAACAACAAAAAAACCTGACAGGTGTGCCCATCCATTCATTTGTGGTTTTAGTTAAATCCAGAAATAGTTAAGTTGACAACCAAGAATAGCCATCACAGAGCCATTCATTCCCTGAACACAGAGCACACTACTGATTAGCTATACTGGGAAGCTGCTGAGTCCCTGTGACCTGCTTGTCTCCACCTCCGCAGCACTGGGTTTACAGGTGCACACCACCACTCCCAGTCTTGACATGGGTGTGAGGTCATCTAAATGGAGTCCTCAGGCTTGTCCCGTGAGTGCTGTGCCTACTGGGATAACTCCCCCAAAACATTCGTTTCATTAATCAGTTTCCCCTGGCTGTCTGTTCTCAGATCTCCTTTTTCTACAACACTGGCTTGGTTGTTCGCTGCGTTGTTCAGAGATTTTATTTTCTGAATCAGTTACCACCTAGATAACCGAGATTTTTCTCAGCTGTGTGTATATCCTGACTTTCTTGCTTAAATTTGGAATTGGGACATCAGGGTGGCGCTGGGATTGTAAACTGTCTTGCATTCCTTCCACCTGACAGAATGCAAGGGGTTCAGCAACCTGTGAAAAGTAGTTAAATGTAGGCATAAGACTTAAAAAAAAAAAAAAAAGCTGGAAACCGCTGGGCAGTGATGTTGCACGCCTTTAATCCCAGCACTTGGGAGGTAGAGGTAGGCATGTCTCTGTGAGTTCAAGGCCAGCTTCCACAACAGTTATGGCTACACACAGAGAAACCCTGTCTCAAAAAAAAACAAAAACAAAAAACAAAAGAATATAAAACGCAAGAAAATGCTATGGCTTGTCCTATGGCGGAAGCAGTGTGTACATCCACATTGCAGTGGTTACTTTCCTGCTGCTAAAGGGTCTGCTTTGGCTCACAGTTTGAAATGATGAAGTTCGTCAAGGTAAGGAAAGCAGGAGGTGCAAGTGCACGAGGTAGCTGGTCATACTGCATCTACAGTCAGGAAACAACGTGGCGAATGCGAGTGTTCGGCTCACTGTCTACTTCTTCATTTTAAGTTATGTGTTTATGCACAGGATATATGTGATTGCAGGTGCCCCCAGAAGGTGTCAGGTCCCCTTTGGAGCTGGAGTTACAAGTGGTTGTTCCCAATATGGGTGCTAGGAACTGAAGTTGAGTCCTTTAGAAGAGCAGCAAGCACTCCTGGCCACTGAGCCATCTGTCCTGATACACGGTCTGGAAACACATACAGACACATCCACAGGTAATTCTAATCCAGTCAAAGTGACAGTAAAGATTAGCTGCTACTTACACACTAAGAACCCTACTATCATCTCAACTACACACAAACAGTACAGAAAGCAAGACCAAGGGTAGTCAGTCCTTCCTCCCCATACCTCAATCCTCATCTGAGGATCTACTTGATGCAGTGTTTACTGAACACACGATGACCAGCCCTATGGACATCTTTTCTGCCGTTCCCAGAACAGAAGGTTTATTCTGTTCCTGATTTACAGATTAGAAAATAGAGGTACAGAGAAGATAGCCATGTCCCGGAGAAGATAGACTGCCCAACATGAGAATGGAGATGAGAAGCAACAGCCAGTCAACTTGACTCTAAACCAAAACTCTCTCTACCACCCACACTTGGAAAATGATACAATGTTTTCACAGTGTTAAAACCAAGTGATAAGCTGTGACTTTTTTTCTAACTATGTGTGGGGGAAGATTTCAGGGGTAAAGTACTTGTTATTCAGCTCAGCACTGCTATTAGAAGCCAGACATGGTGTTATGCACCTATAACCCAGCACTGGTGGATAGAAACAGGATGACCCTAGGGATTTGCTGGGAAGCCAGTCCAGCTAATCAGTAAGCTAGTTCTCTGTTGTGGAGAAGTCCCAGCAGCAGGCATTTGAAGCAATGGGTCATATCACCTCCACAGTCCACAGTAGAGAGAAGAGAGAAACAAATGCAAACTTACAGTTCTCCCACAGGAGACACTCACTCCCAAACTCGCTGCCAGCTTGAGTTGCAGCCTTGGCCCCCATCCACCCCTGAATCACAGCTTCTGTGTGCTGACCCCAAGGAAGTCTGCCCAGAAGCCTTCCCCTCAACGATGCTGGGTTATTAATCTCAGCTGATTCCTCAACCCCTGCTGGCCAGCATTGAAAGTCCTAGCGAAGCAAAGGCTTCCCTTCTGTAGATTCTTAATTCAAATTGTATTACGCCAATGGCCCTAATGGAGCCTTTGCTTCCCTCTGAAACTTCACAAGCCAGGCTTCCATCTTCTCCATCTCTCTCAACATTCTTATCTTCCCTTAACAGCTCATTAAGCTCCAAGCACTCCAAGAGTTCCAAAAACTTCCACAATCCTCCCAAAAAACAACACGGTCAGATCTGTCACAGAAATAGCCTATTCTCCAGTACCAACTTCTGTCTCAGCTTGCTTTCTCCCTCTATAAAAAACACTGTGACCAAAACCAAAGTGAGAAAGAAATTATTATTATCATTATTATTAGTAGTAGTAGTATTTTGGTTTTTCGAGACAGGGTTTCTCTGTGTAGCTCTGGCTGTCCTGGAACTCACTTTGTAGACCAGGCTGGCCTCAAACTCAGAAATCCGCCTGCCTCTGCCTCCCGAGTGCTGGGATTAAAGGCGTGTGCCACCATTATTTATCTGTCTTATCTTCTGTCTGGACCACCGTCGGTCATTGAGGGAAGCCACTGAGGGAATCGATCATTGAGGGAAGTCACGGTGGGAACCATGGAGGAGTTGTGCTTACTGGCTCATGTTCAGCTGCTTCTCTTATACCTTACAGACCCACTGGCCCACAGGCCTGCCACAGGCTAATCTGATGGAGGCAATTCCTCAACTGAGTTTTCCCCTCTACAAGGTGACTCTAGTTTGTGTCAAGCTAGGGACAAGTAGCCAGCACATTGTTTTGTTTGTTTTGAAACAGGGTCTCTTGTAGCCCAAGCTGTACTCAAACTCTTATATGTAGTTGATTACCTTGAACTTCTGATCCTTCTGCACCCCTCCAGTGCTGGGGTTGTTGGCATGCTCTACCGTAGTTAGATAGATAGATAGATAGATAGATAGATAGATAGATAGATAGATAGATAGACAGACCTAAGAACACACTCTTCCGCAATCACCATATCCCTGTCTGGCTTTGGTCAAGATGCAGGGAGAGAGAAATGTGGTCTTTGAAGCTCTTTCCAGAGTTTGATCTAACCAGTTAGCTCTGTATTCATTCACAAATGTTTCCTAGACTCTATAGCAACTGTTACTATTCCCCTGCTTGCTTTCTGGGCAAGCTAGGTGTGACCATGTGACTTATTTCAGCCTATCATTTGAGACCTGGAGTTTGACTCCTGGTTCCCATTGCCCTGCATCAGTCTTCATTCCTCCCCATTACCACCCCTCACCCCTCATCCCAATTCAGTAGCCTGTGGCAAGATGGCATTACTGCCCCTCAGTAAATTCTGGGGTGGGGGTGGGGGGGGGACGCTTCACATTTGCTGTCTTCGCTCACAGTGTTTGTAATCCCAGCAAGCTCCAAGCTCCAAGTGTTAGCAATGGCATCTGTAATGTCACAGCAGTGTGTCAGGTTCTGAGGGGACAACTACCTGAAGAAAAGAGCCAGCCATGGGGAATGGTAAACCCAAGCTTCTGAGACTTCAAATCTGAAGAGAAATGAGGAGAGACACATTTCCTTGAGTGCGGAGTTTGGGCGTGTGTTGGGGGGTGGGGGGCTCATGGCCTCAGCTTCTACAAGTCAGAATGCTGTGCATCTTGTTTTTTGAGGTAGTCTCTCATTGGCTGGGAACTTGTGAAACAGGCTAGGCTGCCAGGGAGTCCCAGGCATCCTTCTGTCTCTGCCTCCATAGCTCCTGGATAAATTAAACACCCACTAGATCCGGCTTTTTAACATGGGTCCTGGGAGTTGAACTCAGTCCTTGTGCTCACCCAGCAAACTCTTCACAAAATGCTCTCTCGCCCCAGTTCATGCATGCCCTTCTAAATCTGAAGAGGGAAAAATCTAGAAGATGCTTTCTTACAGAAAAGTGCTAAAATTATCTCTACCCAGTAGAAAGCTTGATCTTCCACTAAGTGCAAGGGTGTCTCTGGAAATTCTAGAAGCTCTGGGATGGCATACTAGAATTTTACTTTGAATGAGTTCCAATAGGCAGTCATGGCTGCTGACATCTTAGAGACAGAGAGGTTTTGCAGTTGTTTGTTTGTCTGTTTGTCTGTTTGTCAGTTTCATCCAAGCCTGGTGGAGGGGTAGCATGGTTGATGGATAACATCTACGTTGCATAGAAGCAGCATAGCATCACCATGCCCTTGCCAACCCATACCCGTCTGAATCGGAGCTATTTGACAGTTTATCACGACTCCCCACCTTGTAAAGCGCATTACACGTGATGGCATGACATGTCTGCCCTGTCTCTGCAACTTGAGCAAGTAATGTGTGAGAAGGGAATGTGCATCTTCCAGTTGCAGTGCCTTAACTTTTAAGTATCTAGGATGTCCCAATAAGCTACTATGACAAGCAGGTCTCAGAGTGTCTGTGACCTGTGGCTTAGATGGGTACTAAGGGATCTTCTCTAGTCAACTTTGTGTTCATGACTAAGGTGGCTTCAGGAGGAAGTCCAAAGAAAGGGGCTTTACTCTAATGAACAGAAACTCTTCTGCCCCCACAAGGACTGTAACAGCATTTAGAACAAGCTGTGGTAATTGAGATGTCTATCTAGACAGCCTTTGATCAGCTCAATCTCAGGGTTTTCTATAACTAAGAAGAGATGTTCTAGGAACTGTTGTCTCTACTATAGCTATTACAGGAGAAGGGAGAGATCAACGCCTCTCTGAAATAGTCAGAGAACCACTGCATGAATGAAGAGTCAAAACAACCAAGAACCAGATGTAACTTGTTTGTTTCTACCCAGTCACTTTGTTCTCTGAAATAACAACTCTGAAACTTAATATTTCATGAATACAATGCCTAAGCCAAAATGCTAAGTTAGTTTCCTGACTAGCTCATATCTCAGTAATCCAGTTTATTATAGTCTAAGTTCTTCCACATGGTTAGTTACCTCTCCATAGGTTTACATATCTGTCTCCATTAGCATTCTGGGTGAATCTCTCATGCCTGATAATTTCCCAGAATTCCTCTCTCTATATCCCAGAACTCCCATCTCCTATTTCCTGTCTCGGCTTATTGACCATAGACTTTTCTATTGGCAGGTGAATGATTTTACACAGTGCACAAGAGATTCTCCCTACACCAGAAGTGGATGCCGAGATGGGAAGAGGATTAACAGGATTCACTGACATTTTTCTCAGTTAGATCATCCGCAATTAACTTAGCAACACCAGGTGACTACAGTAGGATGGGCCAAGAAGCACACACTCTGAGTCTAACAACCAGAAAATACAAATAAACTGAAGGACATCTCACAAAACAGTGGGTCACTACTTTTCAAAACTGTAATCAAAACTTGAGGGACTGGACAGATTGGAGGGGAGAGAGGGACAGTTAAGCATAGTGTGGACTGATGAATGGACCTTAAACAAGATAAACAGCAGCTAGAACTCTAGTGCCTTCCACAGATTCAGCGACTCTCCTGTGGATGTGTCAGGTGTGCAGGAGAAGCTAGGATGCAGTATGACCTTCTCATAAGTCTAAAGTTATTTCACAGTATAAAGCTTTTAAATGTCCATGCCTCTGTGATATCACATCAGTTGTTTCCTGTGGAAAGTAACGGAGGCTGTGGAGAAAGAGACCCAAGTTCCCTGAAGGAGGCTCGTCTCTTCTTCTTTCTAGACTATTCCGACAGTAACTGGAAATGCCTCTGTGCTTTTCTTCTCTATAGCTGGAATGGCCCATTTCCAGTACAGATCTATTATTCCATTATACCACATAGAAGTTGGCGGCAGCCCTTCAATCCCTAGAATGCCAAATCCACATTCTCTCAAGTAATGTCCATGTACCTTCCAACACATTCTGCTCCCCTCTTCCTGTCCTCATGTGACTATATTAGTTTGTTTTTCCTTACTATAACAAAATTCCTAAGGCAGGCTACTTTATAAAATAAAAGAGGCTTTCCTTACTATAAAAAAAAATGCCTAAAGCAGGCTACTTACTTACTATAATAAAATGCCCAAGACAAGCTACTCAATAAAATAAGAGAGGTTCACTTTTGTTCATGACTCTGGAGGTTCAAGGTTGAGGGTCACATCTAGAGATGGCCTTTGTGCTGTAGAAGTCTGAGCTCCTGCAGGGCACCACATGACCAATAACAGATGTTTGAGTGTCATTTTATGGTCTCTTCTTATAAAGCCACCAATGCTCAATTGTTGGGATCTCTACCTTGATGACCTTGTCTAACCCTAAAACACCTCCCCTAGGCTCCACCTCTGAATGTCATAATAGGATTAAAACTCTACCCTCTTAATACCTCTCAATGGGGATTAAATGCCAACAGACCCTGCGGATATACTGCATTAAGTCCAAACCAGAGTGGTGGCTGATCCTAATACCAGTACATTATTTTCCTATGTCTTGTCTTATGAAGCTACTTGCCTCAGTCAAGTTTAGACTTACTACCTTGGCCTCCACACTACTGCTGCTGTAATTCTAACCATACACACCAGCCCGTGTTCCTCCAGAGCTGCCCCTGGCTGTGTAGTCAGCCACAGGCTCTGTAAAGATTCCTGTTTGGGGTGGGAGTGTGATGCTAAGGGCATCTTTCCAAGAGTGAGTTGAGAACATAATTGTCTTGCTCTAAGGTGGAGAAGATGAAGAATACAATCGCAACTAAATAGTGGATAAATAAAAGATCCCCGTCCTTTTAAAATTTGGGTTGTTAGGAGCTAGGATATAGCTCACTTGGTAGAGTGCTTACCTAATATACACTAAGGCTTGGGTTTGGTCCCCAGTATCTAACAGATCAGGTGTAGTGGCTCATGCCAGCAATGCCAGTACTTGGTAGGTAGCATTAACTTTAGAAAGTAGTTCCAGAGTGTCTTTGGCTACATAATGAGTTGAGGCCACCTTGGAACTACATGGTACGCTAAGGATTAAAACTAAGGCCTGCATTCTGCTAAACAAGTGCTTTAGCTCCCACCCCACCTCCCACCCCCACCCCCACTCCCACCCCCCGCTTTAAACAACAGTCAAAAATAATTTCCAGTAGATGAAAGAGGCTATGTCCTACTGGGCCTTGATTCTTTTTAAGCTAAACCAAATATTTAACAATTATTCCTTCCAAGGCATGTAAGTACTCTGGCTGTTTTTAAAACATTATTTTGCATCCCCACTTTGTCAAAAAATATATGAGTTCCTATCGAGATCATCTCTCTTGTCCATCATCCATGAAACCAATTCACTGATCTCTGCTGAGGGCTTGCTCTAAACACTATACCAGCCTCACTGCATACTAATGAACCTGGGGTCTGAGAAGGGTAGGAATCTAAGTGGGTTAGCTCCATCCTTCTTGCCCAGTACCAAGTATATTGCCTGTGATTCCCAACACAATGTCTTCTGTAGATCAACAGAGGGCATTTGAGCAAGGAGAGAAGGATGGCCTTGCCTGGGGCTTAGGAAGCTAGCTGATCAAATACCACTGAGAGCTTGTAGCATTGGCCATGGCTGATGAAACCTAAGATTAGCCAAAAATCTCTTCCTTCTTAGAGGCGCACCCAATTTATAAATATTGAGGCTACAAATTAAATGAAGAGCTATGAGATTCTTTTTATTTTCATTCAAATTAGGAATTAGGTATTCTATAAGATGATATTATCTGAGAATGAGAATAACCTTTAGCTCCTTTTGACATGGGTGTAGTAGACTAATCATAACCGGCCATGGAAACCTGTTTTAATTTTCTTAAATTATCAGAAAAGTTAATACACTATACTCTCAGGAAGAAATTATTTAACAAAATCCCAGTATAGCAGAGAAGGTCCCTTGGATTTTGATGATATAAAAACGTCTGAAATTCCAGTTCCTACACCTTCTTCTGGTTTCTGCAGACATCACACACACTGGTGGTACAGACACACAGCCAGCAAACCTCTCCCCATGTGCTTCTACCACATGTTCACAGCGTTCTGCCCAAGCACATGAGTCCTCCGACTGTGGTGGACTAAGCCCTGTCAAACTGTGAACCAAATGGTGCTCCTTTTGGGTTGTCCTATCAGGAATTGTGTCACAGAAACAAGAGTACCTAACACCTTTCCGTATCAGAGAGATCTGCAAAATTCCCCAAAGCCTTGTAAATTAAGATGTGGAAGTTGAGAGACATGAGAAGGGGTGCAGCTATAAGAAACAACTCTGCTATTGGGTTGGAAGAATACATATTTTGATGTTTTTCGTGGAAACCGTGTCAGTAAATCTGCCATTTGGTTGGTCATTAAATTAGCCCTCCCTGCTACATAAAATGTTGGGAAAAGAGCAGTTATGTGGCCACCATTGTCTCTATCCCACAGAGAGTCAAGCGTTCTATACAGAAACCCTTGAGGCAGCCTGTCTCCTTCAGGGAGGTCTCCCAGTCTCCGAACTTTCTGGCCACAGACAGGCCATCTGTTTGTTGATCTTTTTCTAGACTGCTCATTACTTGAGCCTGTGATTTTTTCCGTGGTGAATCCAGGCTGACGCTGCCTCTCAGAACATGGATGGCCTGTTCTGAACGAGGAAATGCCACAATGGCTGAGGCCAAGGTAAAACTCTCACTAAGAAAACACATCTAAAGGCTTAGGCTTGCCTTCACAGGCAGTGACTCAGACTGCAGAAGTGCAGGACATGCCCTTGGGTTATTTAGGGGAACAAGGATAAATTTCCCTCTCAGATTTTTCTGGAAAGCTATCTTTGCATATATGAGGCAAGTCCGGGTCTTGCCTGGAATCAGGAGCAGGATTGGCCAAAAGATTCCGTTTTTTCCCTCTTCCAGCAGGTTGGGGGTCTGCTTAGGAAACACTGGAACTACATATCAGATCAGTCAAGAAGGCTGTGTGTGAAGAACAGGTACTTTAAAATACTTTTCCTGGCAGGGCAGTGTGGTGTATGCCTTTAATGCCAGCCCTCAGTAAGCAGAGGCAGGCAGATTTCTATGAGTTCCAGGCCAGCCAGGGCTACAAAGTGAGACCTAGAGTTATCAATGCTTCTGAACTACTGTGTGAGTGTGGGGAACAGAACCCAGGTCCTCTGTAAGAGCATCCAGAGCTCCCAACAGGAACACAACCCTAAATACACATTAACACATACACTCATACATGGACGCATATACCTGTATACACAAACACATCACATGCACACACATCACATGCACACACATCAATACACTCACACACAATCTCACTTGGGGGCAGGGAGTACATGCATGACAGCAGGTCTTTATTAAGTTCATCATTCTAGCCCTAGACAGAAAAAAAATCAGATCTGGTTAATAAGCACAGAGTGTCTGTCATGTGTAAGATCATGAGCTGGGCAAAGCATGCCACCAAGACAGCCCATGAGCAACAGAGACACTAGAGCCTCCAATATGTTATTTTGGCTAAATGATATTGACTAGTTTGAAAATCAAATTTACTGAATCAACACATTCTTTTGGAATCTGGTAAACAGAATCATAACAGCATTGTTGGCACATCACGCAACTTAATCTCCATGCAAGATTAAATTTAATCTCAATGCTAAAAATGTCTTGCAGGCATTTCTTTTATTCCAACTCATGGATATCAGACACCTTGGAAAAGAAAGCTACATACGTGTCTCCACCTTCCCCCTCCTGTCACATCTGCCTTTGGTATATTTTATACTTTCAACTTTTACTCCTCAATTTGCACATGAAACTCTCTGCAACGTTTACGGTAAGATTTTGGAATTTGATCTTTGGGCCCAATGACCAGACATTTAAAGAGGAAGTTCCATATAAACACTCTAGTGTTTGTAAAGGACCAACAGGGGTGACTTAGTAACATCCAGTACTGAAACTGCTTTAGAGACGCTGTGTGAGGTCCAATAGGAAATGTCCATTCTAGTAACCTTGTTATCACATTGCCAGTCCTGGTTTCACTGCCAGAGAGGGCTGAGGATTGGTATGTTATTCAATTAAGCAGAGTCCCCAGGAGTATGCTAGCTCCCAGATTTTGAAACACCAGACCAGACTGATGAGGACATGGACTCCCGAGGGATAGAAGCGGGCCAGCCTTTCAGAGGGTGCTGAGACCAAGGAAATAAAACCTTTTGCCTCCTGCTAAAAACAGGCAGAGGCTACGGCTTGTCTCTTGGACTGATTCCTGATTTCAGGAGAGAAATTTCAAATCTGTTCTCTGGAGGAAATGTTTTCAAAGGGGCCCACCTCAATCTGGTCTCAGAGTGTCCGTGTGGATCTGTGGTTTGCATGTGTATGCATGTTGGTGCACTGGTCTGTGCAGGTGCACATTTGGGGCGTGCACATAGGAATCAGTCATTCCTCACCTGAACCCAGAACTTGCCACTTCAGCTAGTCTGATACTCAGGTGGCTCCTGCACACTAGAATTACAGGTGGGCTACTGCTCTTGCCTGACGTTTGTCTGGTTGCTAAGGTTCCAAACTCTGGTCCTCCCACCTGAATGGCAAGTGCTGCACCCGATGAGATGATCCGCCTCCCCAGCCTCAGGCTGTATCAACCACAGAGTACACAGGCCTTGGTAACAAAACTGGAGCTTGGATAACCTTCATTTGTTTCAATCCTAAGTTTAAATAAAAGGGAGAGAACTTCTCAGTGTATTTAAGTATAGAAAGGTAGTTCACTAAAATTTCTTATTTCTTGCAAGGCTGGAAGAGGGGTTTCAATAATTTTAGTGGCTTTAAATCTGACCAAAATGGAATCGAATTAGAAGTAACTAATGACATATTTTAGACTGGTTATGTAGAAAATATCCAACTATGTATAAATTAAGCATGCTTCTAAGTAACATATAATGGCACTATCCTATTCTGTTTTCTACTCTTACACTCATTCATTTTGTGTACATGTATGTACATGCACATGCAGTGGTATATGTGGAGGTCAAAGGTCACCTTGAGGGAATCAGTTCTCTCCACCCTGTGGGATCAGGAGATGGAACACAGGTCAACATTCTTGATAGCAACTGCCTCTACTCTGAAGCCATCGCATCTGTCCACACATAGTGGTTTTTCAAAAGAAGAAATAATTATGGGGATAGAAAATATTTCAAACATATCAATAATACAAATTCAACAAATACAAATTTGTAGAATGCAGTTTAAACGATCCTCAGAAATGTCCTGTGTTATATGACTCTGTTGAAAAGAAAAGGAATTAATATCAAGTGTTTAGGTTTCTATCTTAAGGAACTAGAATAAGGGGATGGTAGGAACTCAGGGGTTGGGAGTACCTCCTGCTCTTGCAGGGAAGAGTCTAGTTCCCAGACCTACTTTGGGCAGCTTACACCTACCTGTAACTCCAGCCAGGATTGGATGCCCTCTTCTGGCTTCAGCTGGTACCCAAACACACGTAGTAAGAACACAGAGACACATACACGTGAATAAAAGTTGTTTAAGAAGTTAGAATAAAGCCGGGCCTGGTGGCGCAGGCCTTTAATCCCAGCACTCGGGAGGCAGAGGCAGGTGGATTTCTGAGTTCGAGGCCAGCCTGGTCTACCAAGNAGCCTGGTCTACCAAGTGAGTTCCAGGACAGCCAGAGCTATACAGAGAAACCCTGTCTCGAAAAACCAAAAAAAAAAAAAAAAAAAAAAAAGAAGTTAGAATAAAAAGAGCAAATTAAACCTTCAGTTGAGGAAAAGAAATAATAATCTATATTTTCTTTTTAATACAAAGATATCGAAGATAACAAAGCCAGAGGTTGTTTCTTCAGGAAGCTTGCTGTAAAAGAGATCAAGACATCAGGGAAGCTGTAAACACATAGTGCTTTGGACACTCTACTAGGGAAAAAAGACGTCAGTCACTTCAGATGGTTAGAAAACAATACTTATTTCATTAAAAGGAAAGAAAGAAATGCATTTATATATGCTATGGACACAGCTGGCCTGTGTGTGCGTGTCAAGTAGAGGGGATACTGAGGAAGCCCTAAGCCACAGTTTGAACCTCAACACATACTGTGACATGGCTTTTAGGAAATTTTCTGAAACATTGCTTTTTCAGTATAAAGCACACATCCCCAAGCTGCTCCTTAGAAATAGAAGGTTGTTCATTTGTATTTTTCCCCCCTCACATCCAGCAACTGAGCTACCTTTGAAATTGAGAGCAGCCACAATTTACACTCTCTCCACACTGGAAACCTTGTGGCACCCTGTTCTATGGGGCAAAGCAGGACCTGATGGAACAGCTCCTTAGCCCCTACTTAGGACACATTTATGCTAAATAGTCTAAGGAAAAAGGCGTGTGTTTTAAAATCTAGAGGGTGCAAGCTCCTCAGGCTTCGACCTAAGTTAATAATACCTGGGAACACAGGACCTTGCTCCTTGCCACACAGAGGCTTTCCAAACTGCAGCATAATTGTGGGCTGGTGGCAATCCCTCAGCTCGGTGGGAGGCCACTGCCATCACAGTAGCTGGCTGGCTGCCCCAGCAGGCAGAATCCCTGGGATCAAGGGCAGAAAGATGGGTGTGAGGGGAGGAAGGGACTAGATTTCCTTCCTGGATGAGGCTTTCTGGAGAGTTAGACCTCCCTGCAGGCCGCCTCCTCTGCTAAAGGCACCCTGCTGATGGGACAGGCTATGCAGAGGCAGCAGAAACAAAAACACCCAGTGCCCCAGAGTAACTTGGGGTTAGGTTACAGGGCCAAAGTCAGCTCAAATGGGACTCTAGGTAGACTTGCCATGGCAGTAACTTCTAGGTTCAGTCCAGTAACCCCAAATTCAGGCCAGAAACCCATTAGCTGGAAGGTTTTGTCACATGGCCAGTTTTTATGAGCTGGGAGAAATGCTAGGTTTATCTAAAGCTAAAGCACAGCTTCCCTTTCACATTTATTTCTTCAATCAACAAATACTTTGTGGCAGTCTGTTGCTGCAGCTCCTGCTCCAGGCATAGATGGATGGCTTAGGGCATGCTCTGGGAATCTTGCACTGTCCCTGTGGAAGCAGACAGCAGCAAGGAGACCTTGAAGACACAGGGTAGCTCAGCCTGTGCCAGGAGAAAGGGAGCAGCAGACAGTGTAGATAGAGGGTTTAAGTCAGGTTCTGAGGCAGGACTGGTTTCTTGGAATTATGGCCAGTGAAAGTCATATACTCCAAAGGGGTAAGATCTTGGAGACCCATGCTGAGATTGAAACTGTTAACAATTTATGTTTTCATTACATTTAGTGTGTGTGTGTGTGTGTGTATGTGTGTGTGTGTGTGTGTGTGTGTGACGACTTTTAAGGAGTCAACGATTATGGATAGCAGAGCTTCCTCATCTATTAGAGTAGAAATGATCAAGTAAGAGAGGAGTTCAGCCTTTGGGGCCAACATGATAGAAGGAGAGGACCAACTCCAGTAAGCCATGGGGGAAGTAACTTGGGACATTCTGGGGCCTCTCAGACGTCCCTCATGATTTCTGCCAAGTGCCCACACTCTACATCTCCTTCTCCCGAATAAGGACTGAAATTGCTGACTTATTTTAAAAACACAAAGCTGAGGTCTCCCAAACATTCCGGGGGGGGGGGGGGGAACAGATGAAGCTCTTCTATAATGACCACCAAGCTGTACCTTCGAATGCAAGTACTTGGTGGCAACCTAGCAAAGACATTCACACAGAGACAACCAGGTAAGTCATATCTGGATCTCCCTTCACAGAAACTGAATGTCATGAAACACCTGCCGTGTTGGAGCACATCACCCAGGGATGATGTATCCCCTGAACTAGCTAACGTGCAGACTCCATTCCACTACACCTGTGCTGGGGTTTGACTTGAACCCCTACATTGTGTGGATGCTGGGCAGAACCTGCTGGAACGCCTGCCCAGCAGAGCCTAGTGAAAACAAAAACGGAGAAAATAAACATCTTGCTGTGAAGCTTTTTACAACACCTTCTCCCTTTTTAAAAACATTTGGAAATTTGTAACCCTTATTAGCATCCCTTCCTTAAAAAGACACTCATCTAAAAAAAAAAAAAAAAAAANGGGAACTGGAAACTTTTGATTCCTTTTCAGAGAACCTACTGAAGCATGTGTCCACAATATGCAACCTCTACTCGATGCAACTAGGTCTTTCTCAGCTGGGATCCACTTTGAGAGCAAGTTAATGCATACATATGTATCTAATAGTGTCCCTCCCTTCCACATCACTTCCTCACACCTTCCTTCCCTCACACCCTCCTGCCCAGCCTCCATTCTTTCCTTCCTATCCTTCCCTCCTTCTGCCTTCCCATTCTCCCTTTCTCCCTCCCTCCTCCTTTCCCTGTCAGACCTGAAACAGAATCTCAGTGTTAAAAAGCATCTCTAAGCACTGCATTGATTAAGCATCTTTCCAGCACAGGCAACCTTGCAAACTCCCATTCAGATAAACCTTGAAGACAGGAATTGCATGCCAGGTCAGATGTTTAACAACACTAACTAGACTCTGCTCTCTGAGTTCCCACGGACAGGCTCCTGCAGCTTTATTTATAAATCTTGGAGATCTTCCTGGGTTTTGCTCCAGTGGGCCTGCGAGGGCCTAACAACTTCGCATGTTTCACACACTTCCATACTTCAAGCAGCAAGGCCCAAATGGAGTTAGTACTTATTCTGGCCTTGAGCATTTGCCCAAGTTTGATTTATGGAGCCTTTAAATTCTATGACCACACGGTCTTTCCCTCTTTTCTGTGTTTCTTCTTTCTCTGCATTCCTATTTAGCACATGCCGCTCCTTCAAACCTACCACCCAACACCCAATCCATTCACAAGGACTGGTTTACCTCTACCACTCTCCACCTTAATTTCCAGCCTCTACTTAGAGCGGAGGTAATCTGCTTATCAAACTCTCAACCCTGCCTTCTTCCTCTTCTTGCTCCTCCTCCTCTTCATCCTCCTCTTCCTTTTCCTCCTCTTCTTCCTCGCTGCTGTTGTTTTGAGGATACTCTTCCTGGTATCTCAGGGTGGCTTTGAACTGAATATCCTCCTTCTGGAAGTTGAGGTGGCTCAGTCAGGCAAATACTAGTCACACAAGCACAAGGACCTCAGTATAATCCCAGAACCCACACAAAAAGATGGGTGAGCCAGAAATGGGAGGGTCCCTGAAGCTTGCGGGCCAGCCAGTCTAGCCAATCAGTGAGCTCTAGATCCAGTGACAGGCACTGTCTCAAAAAATGAGAGGGAGAGTAATAGAAAGATATTGGACTTGCCTTTGACACCCATGTGCAATAGTATATACACAGAAACATATAAACACACATGTACCACACAAAACAAAACTTAGGATTTTTCTAGTCTCAAAAGCCATCTCAAAGTCAGTTTGGTTGCCCAGAAGTTCTGATCCCCAGTTCTATCCCCTCTGGATGTGGATTACTTCAAAGACGTTTGGGTTGGTTTGAGTAGGTTAGATAGCCTCAACTAGGCAAGCCCTCAGTGGACAGAGATTATCATAACCCTGGTCATGATGAATTAATTACATTTCAGGTGAGTGTCTATGTGGCTTGTGCCTGGGCTGACATTTTAGTGTATCCTTGGCCAACAGTATATATTCGGTATGTAGTGAAGGCAAGGGCACTCAGATCTGTGAACTAAGATCCAGGGGTAAATAAAAGCTTTCCCACCCACACCCAGAATTCCTGGAAGATTTGTCTATATTATAGTTCTAAGGCCCTCCCGGAAACTAGTCTTAAAATCTCACATTAGTTTCTAATAAGTGATCAATGTTCCCATGTTGTCATAACTACAGCAGCAATTTCTTACTAAAAAGGCTGTGTGTCCTGGGGCCAAGTGTGATAATAATTAGTTCCTGGAAGCAAGAGGCATGTGGCTCATGCACTGAAGTTCTAAGTAACTGACACTGGAATTCTAAATATTGACACAAAAGACACACAGAGAACACGTGGCTTCCAGGCTTCCTCCTTCAGAACTTTAATCTGCTTTGGCATGTTTTAAGACAATAAATTAGAAAAGTCAATTCTTGCATATCAAAACCTAGGCTAAGGGCCAGCAAGATGGCTCAGCAGGTAAAGACTCTAGCTGCCAAGCCTGAGGACTCAAGTGCAAACCCTGAAACATACAGGGTGGAAGGTGAGAAGCCACTCTCAAAAGGTGCCCTCTGAGGCTTCCCACATGGTGGTGTACTGGGCACACATGAGCGTCCGCACTCACACACACACACACACATAGAATGTAGGGTCAAAGAATTTCTATCCAGGAGGAGGGGATTCCATTATGCATTTCTGGGTATCCGCATGCTTCCAGAAGACGTATGTTATTTATAACTGGGTTTTCTGTCTTGCAATGCAAACACCCTTTGAATGGTTGACCTTTCCAAGATTAGAGAAACATCCTTTTCTTAACTTTCTCTAGGGTGTCTTTCTTGTTGTTTGTACATTTTGGACATATAATAATATTGTGTGAAGAGACCTGGAGATGATGTGGAAGGCCTTCTCTGGAGACAATAATATGTAAGTCCTAGGCCACTATCTTTGAAATATCAAAAAGGCACGGTCTCTGACCAGATCAGTAACCCAGCAGAGGTACTGCAGGGCAGGGCGTCTTTAGAGGGTGGTAGGTGGCCGTCTATCGTTCTTGACTTTGTCCTATTTGGAATAGTATAATCCTTGAG
>NC_034605.1:66007923-66075826 GCF_900095145.1 Mus pahari | reverse complement strand
GTGTGTGTGTGTGTGTGTGTGAAGTCCAGAGAGGGATATCACGTGTCCTCTCTCTCTCTCTCTCTCTCCCTCTCTTTCTCTCTCTCTCTCTTTCTGCTTTATACCCTTGAGACAGGGTCTCTCACTGAACCTGGTACTAGGCTGTTGGTAAGCAATCCCATTGATCTCCCTATCTCCATGCTTTTCAATGCTGGGTTAAAGGCACACACGTGGCTGTGCCCAACTCTTTTCATGGATGCTAGGGAATTGAACTCAGGTTATCATACTTATGTATCAAGTCCTCTAGCTCAGTCACCTCCCCAGTCTGAATCCTTCACTGCAACCCAGCTCTACCACTACCTTCGACAAGTCCATTCCAGCCTCCCTTTCATCTAAGTTAGCCTATAAGTAAAACCTGGACAAGGCAATATAAAATGAAATGTGTTGATGTGATTCAGGAAGGTTCCTTAAACTACAACAGGGACTTTGATATTCATAGAAATAGAGAGAAAAATCATTTAACAAAATCCAACCATATTCCAGAAGTTAAAAAAACAAAACAAAACAAAACAAAACAAAACCCTATTGACTAGGAATAAGAGATAATATTCTCAACTCCATGAAAAACAACTACAAAATATGACAGTGAAAATCACACTTAGGATGAGAACATCAGAGCATTCCCACTAAGATTAAACACATGGGAAGGAAGTCCTGATCACCCACAGTTCCTCAGTGTTGGGACACTGACAGTGTTCCTAGCTAATAGAATGAAGGAAAATGAGAAACAAAAAAAATCTACAGATTGGGAAGCAAACAAACAACCAACTATTTTTTTGCTTGCTTATAGCATGATTGTCTGAAAAAATCTAAAAGGGGCTCAAGAGATGGTTGAGTGGTTAAAGCACTTGCCTGGGAAAATGAGGGCTGGGAGTTGAACTCCCAGAACCCACATAAATACGGTGAATACTGGGTGAATGTGGTGGCCTGCCTGGAAGACAGAAAGAGGGGATCCCTAGAACAAACTGACTGGCTACCCTTCACTGGTGAACTGTGTTTCCATTCAAAGACCTTGTCTCAGTGACTAAGGTGCAGAGTGGTCAAGGTAGACTCCGGGTCATCCTTGGCCTCCACATACATATGGGCCCACATGCACAAACACACACACACTCATGCACACATACCATGTATACATATTAGCTCTCAAAGAGTTAGATACTCAACTATAAACCAAATATATATGTACATGCTCTCAAAAGAACTACATAAGACATTTCTGGGGGTAAGGGGCAGTACTAGGGGTTAAACCTGGTCATTAAGCATGGAAAGAGAACTTTCTACCACTAACTGACAGTCCCAGCAAGGACTCAGTATTTTATTTTATTTTATTTTATTTTATTTTATTTTATTTTTGGTTCTTCAAGACAGGGTTTCTCTGTATAGCCCTGGCTGTCCTGGAACTCACTTTATAGACCAGGCTGGCCTCGAACTCAGAAATTCACCTGGCTCTGCCTCCCAAGTGCAGGGATTAAAGGTGTGCACCACCATGCCTAGTTTCAAGATGTCAGTTCTTCCCAAGTTGACATGTGGATTAATATAATCTCTACTGGAATCCCAGCAGGTTGGGTTGTAGATAGAGACAACGGCAGACCATGTGCTTAGAATGCACAACACCAAGGTTCAATTCCTTGTAAGTCATTTCATAGATACTGATTAGTTAACTATAAAGGTTATAATGAAAGACCAAAGATCACAAATAGCCAACAGAATATTGAAGAAGAAAAGCAAAACAGGTGTGTTGATACTATCCAACTTCAAGACTTACTATATACCTACAATAATTAAAAACTGGATAAGGCTGGGTATGGTGGTACATGCACTTACACCCAGTACTTGGGAGGCAGAGGCAAGTGGGATCACATAACTTAGCTGCAAGAGTGGCTGGGGTATAAATAAAACAGTCACATAATATATACAGCCAACTGGTCTTTGAGAGGCCAACTGAAAGTATAACCAAATCTCATTTCCTCAATGGGTTGCTTAGCATAACCTCACTCAAATTGTTATATTCAGTTTTTGTGTTTACTCTCAGGAAATGGAGTTACAGTTAGCTGTGAGACACTCAGCCTTAGAGCCAGGAATCCTTCTTAGGTCCTATTGGAGAGCAACAAGTGTTCTTAACCACTGAGCCATCTTTCCAGCACCAAGGAAATCAGTACTGGAACTTTTATGGCTGGCTCTTCATCATTGCTTTGGCTTGCATCTGCACTGTCTTCCAAACACCCACGTGTAAGAGACTTGTTCCCCAGTTTGGCACTGTGGTGGATAGTGGAAGCTTTAAGACATGAGGCCTCACGGGAGGCCTTGGGTCATTGAAGGTATACCTTCAAAGCAGAGGCGGGGCCCCTGATCTTGTAACTCTTTCTTGGTTTTGTTTCCTGGCCATGAGTAATAGGTTTGCTCTATTGCAAGCCACCACGATATACTGCCCCACCTAAGAGTTAGCAATGACCTTGAGCTGAAACCTACAAACTGTGAGCCACAGTCAACCTTTTCTCTTCATATGCTGATTAGCTTGAGCATTTGTTACAGTAACAAGGTGGAGGAGGTTTCAGCCTAGCTTTCATTCTCTGTTTATCTCTATCACATCATAAACTTGCTCCTGCCTGTAACCCTTCTGCAGGTTCTCCCAGCCTCTGCACATACATTTTTATCTGTGTCCATGTGGTTCTCTCCTCATTGACCTTCATGATTCCAGACAAGCCTAATTTCATCCTCAGAGTGGTTTTCTCTACCTCTTGTCTACCCTTCTCTGAGCCCCACTTGCCTGTCATGAGAAATACCACACGAAATAAAGAAACAGTCCTGTCACCCTTAGAGTGGGAGGAAGCTTTACTGTGCCCCTGGAACCAGATCCAAAGCTGGGTCCAAGGTGAAAACATTCAAACTGTCAGATGGGTAAGAGGGAACCGCTCACCCACACTGACGCTCATCCACACTGAGTTGTTCCAGTCTCCATATACATTACACCTCTAGAGAAGGAACCCCAGGATCTTCCTGCCTGTGGGTTTTATTTTTGTGTCGGTGTGGGCTGTAGTGTCAGCTGAGGCTATCAGAACAAGGAAACTAAGCTGATTAGATTCAGTTTTACTCTGCCACTTTTTTCTAGGCAGATCTGGGGCTGCGCCATGTTACATCTGTCTAACCTGCTTGTGACATGAGGGGCACAACAGTCTTCCCAGCTCCGTGACTATCTGTGACTTCAAATTTGCCAATGTGAGCATGTTTCACCACAGTTAGAAAATGAATGGTGACTTTTAAGGAAGGCTAGTAAGAACCTAATGCTTATCTTCTTTCAGCACTGTTGATGTTCACTCAAGTTGCTCATTCAGGACATTCATGTATTCTGGCAGCCTGGAAAAATGGCAACCCTGTGGGTGAAGGTGTTTTAATTGATTCTTACTTCACTTTGGATGTACTCTAGCTCAAAGAACTGACCTGAATTCATTAGAAGAATCACCTCTCATTGAACTTGGAGGGTAGGTTCTATTCAACATGAAGTTTTCTGTTAACTTGCTGTATCATTTAAACCAGGACTTTAGAAGCAGTGTCCAGTCACTAATCAATACATTAGTGTCCTCCAGCAAGGGGGGTCCACCACACCCAGCGCTTCAGTTATCATCCATTTAAATGTGTCTAAAATGGACCCGGAGTGAGAGGTGTTCCCTCCTTTCCCTTTCGCCAGACCACTCTGAGCTTCTTGTGTGTTACTGTAATGAGAGACACTGAGAGACCACAAACCAAAAGTTACACCCTTTGGATCTCGAGTTTTAGTCAGACATTGGCGCTTCTGGAAGACGGGATCTGCTGCCATGAGAGGGTGGGAATGGATGTTTGCACGCAAAGGCACGTTTTGAAACCACATCTGCAGACCACAACGCAAAGTAAAACTCTGAAAGTCATCTGTAAGAACACGCGGTAGATACAGGGCTTCACCTGCAGGAAGGAGACAGGGGCACTCAGAACAAAGCTAGAAGATCCCCTGCCTCCGCGGACAACACCACGAAGCAAGAAAACAAACCTCCAAGAGTCGTTTCCCCTGGACGTCATACCCTGGTAGCATTTCCACCCCATAAGAGGAAATCACTATGTCTCTGTAAGAAAAAAAAATTAATTTCATTCCAGTTTTTAAATGAGTCCAAACTAAAACAAAGATTTTATGACTCTCTTGGTCTGCCATGTGGATCTCCGCCTCTGACGAATGCCAAGAATCCCTGTGGCTGCTTTAGATGTTCAACCCTTTTATTAAGAAGAATGGAAGAGTGCTGTGTCAGTAACCAGCCCCTGGAAAAGGTGGCTGCAGCCACTGCTTGGGACAGTCGCCAGAAGAAGGCTTCTTGGCCTTGAAGCAGGAACTTCAGGGTTTTTTTTTCAACTCTCGAATGTAGTTTCAAAAAAAATCATTTTCAATGTCAAAGTGAAATGGAGCCACAAATGAAGATGACTGTACTGTGTAGCTCCACTGATCGAGGGCTCATGTAGCAGGCAGAAAGCCCTGGGAGCCTATAAAATGAGTTGATGGTGCACACCTGGGATTCCAGTGCTCTGGAAATGGGGGCAGGAGGATGCATAGACTGGCATAAATGTTGAAGATTACAAACACCTATTTCCCATTTAACTAGAGTTACTTTTGGCAGGAAGAAAGATGTGTGCTCTGTGTCAGGTGCGTGATCTTTAAATTAAGGAGGGGGGATGGGTGGCAAGATGATTTTCTCTGGACATAGGGGGACCAAGGACTAAGACTGCTGGGGTGTATCTGGGGCAATATGGAGAAGAAAGAAATGAGATTGTGATTAGCCAGATGTCAGGTGGCAGAAATAGCAGGGAATATCTAGGAATATACAACTCCCAAAGCATACAATCATAGAAAACGGAAGCCTTGTTTGGTTAAAAGTAAGGAATCTTTGGGGGGGGGGAAGTATGTGTAACAATCTGATTAGCACTATGTCTGAGTCAACTGACTGGGTATTTCCCTGGAATGTGAGCCCCTGAGGAAAACCCTAACTCCATGTGCACAAAATGAAACAAAGCCATTCTGTTGGTTCTCAGGGACCAACGACATGGTGTGCTCACGTGAGACACTGTGGGGAAAGTATGAGACCCACTACATTGTCTTTTGAAATGCCTAATTGGCCTTAAACTGATTCAAAATGAAAAGGTTATAATAGTTTCGCTGCTGTTCTTGCAAAAGACTTGGGTTCAGTTCCCAGTACCCACGTGATAGTTCATAACTGTCTGTAATCTAGTTCCAGGGAATTTGGCACTCTCTTCTGACCTTTGTAGGCACCAGGTACACACATGGTATGCATACACACATAGATGCAGGAAAAGCATTCATACATGTAAAATAAAAATAAATAAACCCTTTTAAAACCTTTAAAAATTATAATGAAGAAAAAGATCAAGATGTACTTGTGGCTTGCTGAGCCTATTGAGAAGGTCAGTTGTGCCCACCTGGCCCAAAAGAGGAAGACAGTGAGTGACCATCGGCCAGCACAGTCCTGTCACATGGGTGAGAAACAAAGCCCATGCCCTGCCAGTGCTTGCTGCTCTCCCACGGAAGAACTTCCTTCTCCCATCACCTCATGAGGTAACTGTGTTGAATACTTGAAAACGACTCTAGGAAAACCATCACTGACCTATAGAACAAGATAGAAAGGCCCAGTTGGGAATGAGCTGATCTTGCAAAATGTACAAAAGGCAATTTAAATGGCTGTGTTGGGTTCTGTGCCAAGAACCAAGGTGATGTAGCTATAAGTTCATCTAGAAACACTTTCACGTAAATGCTACTTTTACGGGCTGAGGGTATATATAACTCAGTGGTAGTGTACATTCTTAGCATGCTCAGGAACCTGAGCCAAAACAAAATTAATAGCATGACTTTTAAGGAGAACAGGGCAAGGTAACCTGTCGTGTGGAGATAAGGAGCCCATACCTCAATCTCTGTTATAGGGTCTTTTGCTCCCTCAGAAACTTCTTCTCTCCTCTGATGTGCAGAGCAAGAAAGTTATCGGAGGCCAAGGAACCTAGTGGTAGGAAAAGGTAAGAAATTACAATTCTCTCCTCAGTTCCAGCCTCAGAGGAAATGCTGGCTTTGGCTTAAGCTGACTTAAATCCTGTTGTAAGAGCACTGATGTTCTACTAAGGCAAGGAGCTTGTGGCTGCTTCCTGAGATGCACACCAGGCTGTGAGCATGGGGTTGAGCATAGATGGTCTTCCGTTTAGCTAGCTGGAGTCACAGACAACTCCAGGTTAGCGTGAACCTGGGGGGCACTGACCATGGAAGACTCAACTGCTACCATGGCTCTGTATCCCTGACAGAGTGAACAGGCCAGAGCACCATCTCAGCCACACACCAGGACAACAAGCTTGGGAAGGGCCAGCCAGGGCTAGGGTTTACAGATCAAACTCATCCACTGTGTAAGGCCTGAGAATCTTCCAAATGTGACAAAGGATGACGGTGGGGCAAGGGCTTCATAAGAACCAAAACTTAGTTACTTAATTATTCACTTGACTCCTAAAAACAAGCCATGACCTTGTCGTGCCTCCAAGATCTCTAGGGAGTTGCTTGGAAAACAAACAATGGAAGATCTGCATGTGATAGAAGCCTGTCTGCTCAGAATGATTGATGGAAACTTGAATCTTCCTTCTCAAAGATGTTTAGGTTCAACAGTGAGATAAACAAGATGGTCCAAGAACATTCCAATAGAGAAAGCAAGAAAATGAAAGATGGTAAATTCTGGACTCTAAATCTAAAGACATCTGAGGCCAATGGCAGAACCAGTCCCTCAGGGAACTTGGGGCACGATGGCCAGGAGAAGTTAAAACGAAAGGTAAATGCATACATGTCATGTCATTTCAACATTCAGAAAAGGATGTCGAAGCCTCAGTTCTGGAAGCCTCAGACAAATAACAAGAGTGGATTACTTAGGCTGGTGAGCATAGCTGGTAAAGACACTCACTCATGGTAAGACCTGACTTCCATGCCCCAAATACAAGGTCAAAGGAAAAAATAGATTTCACAAGACTGTCATCTGACTGACAGACATCTCACTCACACACACACACACACACACAGTCAAATAAATACATAATTTTTTAAGGACTAAATGATTTAAAGTCTGAGCAATGGCTGCAGACTCCAGTGGGCTCACAGAGACACAGGCCCTGCAGAAAACTTCTGTCCTTTTCTGGAACGACTGTTAGATGAGCAGCCCAGGGAAATGTGGTTGGTGCCAGACAAACATTGGAAGGAAGAGGACATAAAACGCAGACAAGGTAGGGAAAGCAGACTTGATATGCAAACCGCGGAGTTGACTCAGATGGTTCATGACGTGTCTCAGGCTCAGACCCTGGCACTGGCCAGTCCCCATTTCTTTGCTGATGCCAATGAAAACAAACCACATAGCTCCTGAATTTGCTTAACTTGGGCAAAATATCAGAATCAAAAACCATTTCAAGTTGAATCCAAGGACTAAGTAACAACATGGAGATGAAAAGCTTACTAATTCCCCAGGACACTTGGGTTTTTTATTGTGATTTTCAGTGTTGATTGTTTTTCTCCTAATCATAGCCAGACACAAGACTACTATTAAAATTACTTCAAATTATTCAGGCAGGGAGATTCTATCCTCTGTACAGCCCTATATAACTTGAGGATCAGTTCTTTAAAAAGAGAGAGAGAGAGAGAGAGAGAGAGAGAGAGAGAGAGAGAGAGATACGTGTTTCAAAAAAAGATATACATTGTTTCAATATACAGAATTTTGAATCTCTGGAGACTTGCTGCAACCATGTTAACAATTGTCATTACCTGAGCCTTTGTTGGACTTCAGGCAAGCAATTTTCTTCCTGGGCTGGAAAGTTCCTCCTCTTCTCTGTGCCTGGTGAGTTATCTCATTATAGTGGGAGCACCTGGGTGCCACTTCTTCAAAAAGACCTCCCAGCCAGCCCACAAGACCCGGAATTATACATCTGTGTGTGCTCTTTTCAGCCACGGGAGCACTCCTTCAACCTGTCAGTATTTCCACTTCCCATCAGGTTGTAAACTCCAAGAAGACAGACACCCTTCTTGTTTGGTTCATAACTTTAGTCCTTAGCACACACAGAACGGGATGTATGGAGAGAAATTGCTGAAGACACTTGACTTTGTGGGTAAGGCCTAATGTTGACCTATCTTTAATGAATCTGAATGCTACTCCTGTTTAAGGAACTCTTAGCAACTTGTTTTAAAATTGTGTTAATAATATTCTTCGGCTAGTGGGGTAGCTCAGCCAGAACAGGTG
This sequence comes from Mus pahari, assembly GCF_900095145.1. Lineage (NCBI taxonomy): Eukaryota > Metazoa > Chordata > Mammalia > Rodentia > Muridae > Mus > Mus pahari. Next base: position 66,067,505 of record NC_034605.1, on the reverse strand, counting down.
CTTGCTGCCAAACTTAATGATGTGTCTTCAGATCTCTGGAACCCACATGATGGAGAAAGGGAACCAAGAGCTGCAAGTTGTCCTCTGACCACCACTCCCACTCATAGACATATGCATGCGACACACACAAACATACAATAAATAAATAAATGAAATGAAATGAAATGAAAAAGATCGTTATAAATAATAACCATACATGGTCTTCTCTCTCCCATCCTTTGCCTCCAGGAAACTCACAGACAGAAATTACAGACCATTTTCAGAGCAGTACATAAAGTGAACAGGCTTCTGTATGTGGTTTTGTTCTGGTTGTAGGTAATGAGTCCATCCGCCTCTCTCTGACTTTATCATTCAACATCTTTGAGCTGTCAACGTGCTTTTATGAGCTTCTCAGTGGCATGTTCTATACTGAGCAGCATGTAAGAACTTTAAAGACCCATTCTTAATGACAGAACTGGCCTAGAGTTTCTCATGCTGTACTAATGGAGGAGTAGCTACATTTTCATTTTTCTGTTTTTCTTTTGCGTATAGCCCTGCACCCTGCATGTTAGCAGTCAACACAGAATTGAAGCCTCGTTATTTACAACAACAGTCACTCTGAAAGCTGGCAAATGCTTCAGTGGTCTTATTGTCTAATTCCCTCACATCATGCAATAGGCTACAGGTTAGAGAAGAAAGGACTCTCCCAGGTCCTGTCAGATCTGGACTTCCAGCTCAGGTGGGCTTGAGACCAAACCACTGTTTTTATTTTGGCTTCATTTGTTTGTTTGTTTATTTTTGTTTTGTTTGCAGCCCTGGACAAAATCATACAGAGATATGTTTGGCTTTGCCTCAGAGCACTACCATATGAGGCTGGATCTGTTTTTACAGACTTACTATCTTTTGTTACATTATATAGTAAGACAAATAAAAGATTCCCAAATCACACAGCATTACTCTACCACCTACAAATGTTCCTTTACTTGGCAAATATGATTGAGTCAAATGCCTTGAAAGAGATGTTCTACGGGTGAACAGGTGAACTATAAGAGGCAGGCAAATGCTAGGGATGCAGTTTGGTTATTAGAATGCTTATCTGGTTTGCAGGAAGGATTGGGTTTTATCTCCAGAACAATGTGAACCAGCTGCTGATCCCAACACTGGGGAGGTGAGGTATAAGCAACAGGAGTTCAAGGTCATCCTTGGCTACATAGTGAGTTTAAGGCTAGCCTGGGATATTTGAGACCCTTAATAAAAAATTTTAAAAAGCAAAATCTTAAAGGAATGTGGAGAGAAATTTAATTACAGAAGAGAATGGAATGATCAAAGCAGAGACTTTGTGATGTGACCACAAACCAAGGAGTATCTGAAGCCTTAGAATCCTGAAATAGCAAGAAACAGATTCCTCTCATACTCACAGAGGTGGTAATGACTGTAGACCACTTAGATTTCACCTAAAGAAAATGATTGCAGATTCCTGTCCTCCCAGGCTCTGTGGTAACAACACCATACTTTTGTAAAACTCTCTATGACAGAAAACTAATCAACTAGGGATAGAAAACTGGCCCCTAACTAAAACTGGCCTATTGCCTGTCTTTGTAAATAAAGATTTATTGGAACACAGCCATGGCCACTCCTGTATGCAGTACCCAATGCTGCCTTCACGCAACACTGGCAGGTTGAGTAACGGCAGTGAGTCATTGCCACAGACACCATATGGCCAGCAAAGCTGAAACTATTTACAACCCTGGCCCTTTACAGAGAGAATATGCTGAGCCTGCTCTAAGATGAGAATTAATTCCGCCCTTTCCCCCATTTGTTCATGACATTTCAGACTAAAAATAATCCATGATTATTAAAATTAAAACACTTTGGAATTCCAGCACCTACAAAGCAGATATCCCTATAACCATCATTAAAATCTTGGTGTGTATGCCCCAATTTTTTTCTCTACACATATGATAAACATTTACTATTGCTGTTTTTGCTAATCTATGCTTGTTAAGAATGTTTGTATTCATGAATTACACAGGACTGGTGGATAGCCTAGTAGGCAAAGTGCTTGCTGCACAAGCGTGAAGACCTGAGTTCAGATCCCGAGTACCCATACAGTCAGCCAGGTATGGTGGTATACATCATGATCCCAAACTTAGAGATGTGGAAACAAGTAGATCTTGGGCGTTACTGAACAGCCAGTCTAACCAAAAGTTCCAATAAGAGACCCTGTCTCAAAGACACCAAAGTAACCTTTGACCCCCACACATGCAACACATCCACTTACACGTGTGTACACAGTTACATACACACACCAAGAATGTAGGCATCGATGAATTACAAAGGACTAAATACTTCAGCAGGAAATACAGTTGGGGCTGATTTCAAGGGCAAAGAAGACAATAGGAAACTGACAGATCCCACAGTGCTAAGCATCCTGAGTCCAGCAGGATCAGGGACCACACAGGCTAAGTGGCTTCACCCCAAGCATTGGTGTACATTGGACCAGACACCCTCTCTTGAGCATCCTTTAGCGTCTGTAGGTAATGTTTCCCAGAGCTATCATGTGCGGCATTGAAGCCTCTACAACCAGAGTGAATAGAAATGGTTGCTGGCACTCATAAACAACAGTGTAACAATGCCTTAGCGTAAAACACAAGGGCAATAGTCTTTCAGAGTTAATACATTTTTAAATAAAAATAAAATATTTAAAAATAAAAAAGTAAGGTATGGTTGTTGCAGATAATTTGAATATTAATGAAATCATAAACTAAAAGTTTAAATTATATTTTAAACTGCTTACTAATTTGACATGCTCCCGTCCAGGTGTTTTGGTTTGTTTGTTTGTTTGTTTGTTTGTGTCTGTGTCTTTGCCATTTATACCAATGTGTGTTTTCCCGGCCTAGAGAGATGGGTCAGGAGCACTTGCTGCTCTTGCAGGACCTGGGTCCCATTTCCAGCACCCACACGGTGCTCGTGGTCATCTGTAACCCCAGTTCCTGGGGATCCAACACCCTTCTCTGGCCTCTGTGAGCACTGCACACATGTGGCATATGCACAGAAATAAATAAAAGAGATAATGATACATCTTTTTTTTTTTAAAAAAAAAAAAGGTGGAAGGTGAGAAGAGAAACCATGAAGCTGTCCTCTGACCTCCACACAAGTGCCTTGGCATGTGCCTCACACTCATGATGACAATAAATAAATACATTTTTAAAGTTGTTTTCCTGCCATCCAGGAGCTTATCATTTTGAAAATAAATGATGAGAACATTTGTAGTTTATGCTACAAGGTGAGTTGAAATAAGCACCATCTAAGAAGGAAAAACCTTACAGTGTGCTGGGAATGAGCAGGATTCGGGGCTCCTCTTTTCTTTAAATTTCTTTGCCAGCGTGTGCCAAGGTTCCTCTCCTTCCCGGGGTAAGAGTTGGCAAAGAGATGCTCTTGACAAAGAAAGGGGAGCCCTCCCCAACTAGAGGGCATGCAGAAAAGGTGAAGAAATGAAAGATTGCCTTATCTTGTCTCACCTGGGATAATCAATGCTGTATTGGCATTGGGAATTGGAAACAAATTCTAGAAAAATCTCTCCCAAGTTTCCACAAGGTGATCCAATTAAGATATGACTGGCAGCCATGAAAAACTTTGGTGCTGCCAAACCACAGAGAAATTCTAGACACAGAAACACAAGAAATATCTTGCTGGATAACCAAATATTTTTTAAAAGGGCCGTATAGTATAGGCTAAAACTTTCAAGACATGGTTGACTATTTTTCTTGCCCTGAAGCCAAAGATAACCTAAAACAAGGGAAACACTCGCTATCCCACGAAAGCCAGACAAGCAAACAGAAATTTGCAATGAATCTTTCTTAGCCTCCACAAAAGCCAAGATGAAAATCCATCTTCAGCACATTGAAACGAAATCTCTTAGGTCAACTAACAAGGCCCGCCCTGCAGGGGTGCTGACTGCAGACCAGACAAGCTTGCAGCTCCTGCAACCTGGGCCTCCATCTGCCTTTGTAAAGCACTTTGTGAAAGGGACTTCAGATGTTCAGTGTCTCTAAAAGCTTCCAGCTTCTAGAAGAATCAGCTCCTCTAGGAACAGCTATCGGCCTGTTCATGGAACCAGTAAGGGATCCTTTGAGTGAACCATTCTACATGACAGGTCACAGCACCATGGAAGCCAGAGAAGAGGAAGTAGTGAAGTTCTAGCTACAAGCTTCTTTTTCATTTTTATTTGTCTGTCTATCTGTCTGTCTGTCTGTCAGTCTGTTTTGAGGTAGGATATCATGTAGCTCAGGATGTCCTTGAACTCTTTATGTAGCCAAGGATGATCTTGAATATCCTGGTAATCCTGCTAGGATTACAGGCATATATTACCATGAGCCGGTTATACACTGCAGGGAATCAAACCTAAGGCCTTGTGCTTGCTAGGCAAGCACTCCACTAACTGATCTACATCCTCCTCCCCTCCCCACAAAGAACACCCACCTTAAATGAAGCCCTTAAAAAGTCAGTCTTCAGGACTGGAAAGGTGGTTAAAAATGGTTAAAACCACTGGCTGCCATTCCAGAGGATCTATGTTCAGTTGGAAGCACCTACATGACATTATTCATTGATTTATAAAAGTTCTTTACATAAGAACTGTATCAGAAATATATGTTGTTGTGAGTATTTTCTCTCAGTATGTAGCTTGTTTATTTATTTTTCTTGATTTTTTTTTTAAAGGCCAAAGACTGAAATTTTCATGGTTTCTAGCTTACACACACCATGTAATGATTTCGGGGTTTTTTGTTTGTTTGTTTTTTGTTTTTGTTTTTTATGTACCCTCTCCAACACATTCCTGCCTCCCCAAAGCTCAGGGACATGTTCCCCAGGTGTCCTTCTGATAGGTTTTTATTACTATGCATATCACACTGATTTGAATTATTTCATGTATAGTATGAAGTAGAGTTGAAACTTTATCCTCACGCATGGATTGTGAATGTGTGACTAGCCCATCGGCCCTGCACCCTCACAGAAGAGATTTTCCTTTCCCGTTACATTGCTTTGACTCTCTTATATGCATTTACCTCACTATACATATGTGGATTCAGATCTGGACATTCCATCCTGGACTATAGACACATATGACCTCATACCAATGCTACATCAACCTTTACAGTCCTGAGCCCAGTGACTTTGTTTTTTTGTTTGTTTGTTTTTGTTTTTGTTTGTTTTGTTTTGTTTTTTGTATTGTTTTGGTTTCAGCATTATTTAGAATTCTTCTGCTTTCCCAAATAAGCTTAAAACTGTTTCTGTGTGAATTCCTTTCACACTAGGCAACGGGGCAAGTTTTACCATGAGAAACATGAGAGAAACTTTAAGTTCATGATGACCTGAAAGTAGTGGCTTTAAGGAAGAAACACCACCCCAGGCATGGTGACACACACCTAAAATCCCAGCATTTGAGATGTGGCAACAAAAAAGATCAGGAGTTCAAGGTCATCCTCAACTACATAACATGTCTGAGGGAAGCTAAGCTACTAGAGACCCCGTCACTAAAATAAAGTACAACTAAAATTTTAAAGAGGGGGGTAATATCAGAAAAGCTGTCTCTCTGTCTCCTCCCTCTCCCCCCGCTCCCCCACCCCAAGCAGACAGCCATAAGCAACACACCAAGCAGACAGCCATAAGCAAGCCAAGGTAAGAGCCCTCACCCAGGGGCAGAATCAACCACTTGACCTTGAACTTGCCAGCCTCCTTAGAACAACGAAGAATATCTGCCATTGTTTAAGCCCCATGCCTAGTCCATCTGTGCTGTGTGCTTGTGGCAGAACCCAGGCATGAAAAGGAAATTATCATGGACCTTAAAGATGACAATTTAATTTGATTCAGAGGCCATTAGAACTCACCGATGGCAGATTAATCACAAACATCTATCTCCATCTCTTCTCAAAATCCTACAAAACAGCAGCAAAAGAGAAGGATTAAAGTCATAAACCCTAAGAAGTTGGAAGTGGGGATTATCCATCACCTCCTGGAAGGTAGAAGCCAGGAGGACATGATGACCTTACCTCCTGGAAGGTAGAAGCCAGGAGGACATGATGACCACCCTATACCTATCAGAGACAGGCAATGCAGGCAGAACCTTCCTGAACCTAGAAATATATAAAAAAAAAAAACACAAGCAACACTCCCAAACATATGTGAGGCTGATGAGACCCATGGGGCACTGGATCTCCTTTCCAACTATCACAAGGGAACAGCCTCATCAAATAGAAATAGAGGGTGAGCCATGGGTGGAAAGTTAATAAATTCCCCATGAGCCAATACAGTGTCCTTGAGGGACTGGTGCAGGATTCCAATAATACCCCTATAATCTACAAGTCCCTCATATAAAATATTTTGTGTCCTGAAGACCTCATGTCATCGTTAGTCACCTGACAATACTTACATACTGTTACTACTATAACACTGAGGATGATCAAGCCATCAATGTGGAACCTGTGAGTATGCAGAGCTGACTAGAGTCGATATATTACCAGTTTAACAAGTAGGCAGTATTTTAAGATTATTATTAAAATCTCTTACCTTACACATCCTTTCAAGGACCTTGGGAAGAACAAAAGTCACTGATGGTCACTAAATGGAACCTTCAGAAATCGACAACTCTAAAGAAGCCTTGGAAGATATTCTACTCATAATGCAACTCCAGACATTCTAATGAGCAAGATGTTTTAGACATGAAAGTTATCAAAGCTATGTATAAGGTTCATGGAAGGGCCAGATAATAAACATGAAGTAATCTTTGGGCAGGAGAAAGGATTCAAAAGGCAACCCGGAAAGAAAGTCAGAGGGCTAGAATCAAAGACATCCAGACAAAGACCAGAAAAGACACTGGCCTGAAGTTCACAAGGAAATGCATGAGAGAAAGTTCTCATTTCCATCTGCATGGCACTTTAAAAAGATGTATGTATAGATACAGGCTTTGTATAGATGTAGGCTTTGATGACAACTGTACACTGGAGCTAGGCCTCAGCTGTAGAGAGCTTGCCTAGCCATGCACAAAACCCTGGGGTTAATCCCCAGTGTGCTGAAAAAAAAAAAAAAAAAAAGGAACAGAAAGAAGCAGCTATTGGATTTTGTCTAGATGTAAAGGCAGAGATATTAAGGTTATCAGCCATCTGGATAACTAAGGACCAGGGTGTTGACTTTATATAAACCAGGCTGACCTTGAACTCACAAAGGTCAGCCTTCCTCTCTGCCTTCCAGCTTCCAAGTGCTGAGATCAAAGGTGTACACCACCACACCTGGCTATCATTCTTTCTTCTAAATCCTACACCCTCACTCACAATGAATCAATGAACACAGTTTCTGTCTCCAGAACCTGGTAAACAGAAATGACTGGAAGCAGCAAAACTGTCAAGTCTTTTCTCCTGGATCCTCATGTTCTACCCTACCCCAACACACACAGGTACACACACACACACACACACACACACACACACACACACACCAGATTGAATGTAGCAACAACCTGGGTTGCTAGACTTTGAATCACAGAAATTTTCATTTTCATTTTGAAACGGTTTTTGTTTGAACTCAGAATCTGTGGCCTAGACGTTCCTAGGAACTTGTCATCCAGGTCCCAGGAAAATGGAATTCAAATGTAAATGTAAAGGAGGCTAGGAAATGCTGGAAAAGATTCTACAGAGCATATTCTCAGCTAAGCAGGGCACGGTCTCCCCACAATACTGACTGGCAGCCAAGGATGGCCCAGGCCAGCAAGTTTCAGCAGCAACTTGGGGGAGCCAGGCAGAGTCAAACGAATTTCCTGCGGTTGTAACAGAATACCTAAAACTGGTCATCTAGAGAGAAAAGAGGTTTATTTGGCTCATAGCTTTGGAGACCAGAGAAGCGATAACCTCCACGAAGATTTGGTGAGGGCTGCTCACAGCTTCAGTTCCTGGCAGGCAGGAAAAGAGTGAAAGATGAAAATAAAGGTGATTGGGATGGTTACGAGAGAAAATTCTGGAGTATTTAAATCCTAGAGAAAATGCCAAGAAAGAACTTGGACGTGAGAATAGTGGGAGACCCTGCCTTCTTGGTGAAGGGACAGCGCCTCCGTCTTAGAAGTAAGATAAATCCCTCTGAGTGCTCAGAGCAGCCAGAATATCTCTTCCTCGTGGACCGGCTCAAAGCTTCACATCAGGCCCCCAAGCCAGAGTTTCCCCGTGGGAGATTCCCTGAGACCAGCACAGAGGTCTGGCTCGACCCTCCTCTATACACACAAGTAGCATCTTAGCTTCCATCAAATGACATTAAAGAGAAAGCAGGGGCTTTTCTCGTGGATATTTTATACATTGATCAAAGACTGATGGTTCCTGAAACACACATGCCAGGTCTCACCATACCGCCTGTCTGGCCTGCAACTCACAGAGATGCACCTACCTCTGCTTCCCAGAACTGGGATTAAAGGTGGACTCCACGACGCCTAACTCCACCTCTGTCTTTTGGCAAAGTCTTTGACTGAACCTGAAGCTCCAAGTCCTCCAGGCTGACAGGTCAATGAGCTTCAGGCGTCCTCCTGACTCCACCTCCCCACAGCTGGGTTCTGAGGACCTGAACTCTGATCTCCGTGCTTACACAGCAGACATCTTACTGAGCTGTCCCAGCAGCCTCTTCTTGCCCTCTTTTGTGTCGCTGGTGTTTGAGAAGACCTCCCCGCTTTCAGCCGACCTCTCTCTTTTGCTGTCTCTCTCCCCTTCTTAGTAGTTCATGTAAAGCAATCAGCAAATGCTGAGGTATCTCTCAGTTGAAACTCATTTTGTTCTCAGTGTTTCCAACCATTGGACCAATTCATTCCTTCCCTCTAATAGGCTTGAACATGAATGTGCCTCTATGGGACATGCATAGTCGACCTAACCCATAATATACAACCTAGTGAGACTAGGTGAAACTATTGTAAGACTGTTGTCCCCTGGAAGGGACAATCTTTTCCTGTTTGAAGAAGTCACCAGTTTCTAATTAGTACCATGCTGGACTATGGATTCAATGTTACCTTAAATTCTGATTTTTCACATAAAATTGGAAATCTGTTTTTTTTTAATGTAAAATCTCAATATATTTAAATGTTTGCTACCAACTTACCTTTTCTTCAAAATACTGAATAGGCCAAAATCTAGACAAAATCTAGACATATTCAGGGAAATGGTTCAGTGGATAAGAATCTGGCTGTGCAAGCATGAGGACCTGAGTTCGAATCCCAGCATCCATGTGTAGTTGAACATGGCTGTGCACACCTATAACCATGTCACTGGTGGGAGGATGGAGACAGGAGAATCACTGGGGTTCTGGACTACCAACCCACCTCCAGGTTCAGCAAGAGACCCTGTCTCAGGAGCATAAGGCAGAGAGAGGGAGAGGGAGAGGGAGAGGGAGGAGAGAGGCCTGATGTCCTCCTCTCCTTCTGAACATGTGTGTACACACCACACATACAGTGCATGTGGGCCATAGAACTGACCTGCAGGCTTCCAGCTTGGCCCCATGTTTTTATCCTGAGTTCAACCTCTCTTTAAATGTCCTAATTCTCCTATGATTTTATTCTTTCCTCCCCATTCTCTCCAGCTCCTGACTTGGAAATTGAAACCAGAAGATGGATGGACAGAGCACAGTGCTTTTCCCACATACTGAACTCTGAGCTTCATTACAGATTCAGATGATAATTGTGAGTTGAGAAGATTTCCCCCCTCCCTCCCCATCTTCTTTCTTTAATTCACTTCTGTTCTAAATCAGAACACAAAGAATAACGTTCCAAGGTCTCCCACAAGATGACAGAACCACCCAGTGGAAATCACGCATTGTTTGTGAGCTAAAAAGCCTGAAGCATGAGTCTGACCGGAGAATTAAGAGGCAAGTACAACAGGCATTGACCTAAGAGGAACCAGGGCCCAAGAGTTGTCTCCTCATTTAACATGAGTGTTGTGGTGAATATTTCTTACTTGACACTTTGTTTTTAAGATTTGTTTATTTTATGTACGTAAGTGTTTGTCTGCGTGTATGCCTGCGCACCACGCACCCACCTGGTCAAATCTAATCTAAATATTATTTGCTTACTCCCATAACTGTAGTGGCACTATCACGTGGGTGGATACACCTGGCCTGTGGTCAGTATTGTGTCACGTAGGGTGTGCCACCGGGTAAATTACCACTGATGCTTTTCTCTCTCTGTGGCTTGGATAGCCAGCACTGTGGAGAGCTAGCCAGAAGGGAGGCTAGAAAGAGATGTTGGATCGTCTGGGACTGAAGTTACAGACAGTTGTGAACCGCCATGTGAGTACTGGGAAAAGAACTCCAGTCCTCCGAAAGACAACAACTGCTGAGCCATCCCTCCAGCTCCACCCCCACCACCACACTCCCACCCCACCTCCCTGTTTCTGCTATTTCTAATGGCAGTGCCAGTGCCAGTGCCTATCATTGTATGGTCTAAACCCTGGAGCTAATACAGTTGCAGTCCCTTTGCAAGGACATCTTCATGCGTAACCACCTAGATACGGGACCTACACATCAGTCAGATCCAGTGTTACCCGGCAGCAGTTACTCCTCAGCCTGGAAGGGGCTACTACAATTCCCTTCTCTTGTGTGAAGATAGCTTGTTACCTAACCTAGCACATCCCGAAGAAGAGAACATACCACTCATCTCTGCCTTGCTCTGACCAACGTCTTTGTTATGGACATTTCACCAGGAGTTGAATAGAAATGTTCACGACAGTACTGAAAGATGAAGGCGCTGGGTGTGTTGGCTAACTCTCAACCTTTACATTTTGCAGAGCCTTTTGTAGCTAGCCAAGGGTGTATATATAATTGGATTCCTTTTGCTGTGATCGAACTCCCGAGGCAAACAAGACATTTGTTTTAGACCACAGTTTCAGCAGCATCAGCCCATGAGCTCTCAGCTCCTGGGTTCTGTGCCTGTGGCAAGGCAGGTCATCACGTAGGAAGGGCACAGCACAGGAAAATTGGCTGCCTCAGGGAAGCCCAGGCGAGGGAACAAGAATCAAGAATAAATTGTACTCTTGAAGGGCAGGGCTCAAGCTACCTACTTCCTTTCAAGTTTCTACCACTTCCCAACAACCTTTTAAGTTATAAATCCCTCTTAAATGAAATCTCAGTGCCAGGCATGGGATACATTCCTACATGTTATTGGTCATAGAAACTACATATGACACCCCTAACAACAACAAAGGGTATTGCTCATGGCTGCCCTCCAGGACTAGATGGTAAAACTCTATTGCTGAAGACATGGCACACTTTGGTTGCATGATATGGAGGAATCAAGCTAGAATTGACCTCAGAACTTTCTCTGCGCTGGCTAGCTTTCATAGTGTTGAAAGTTCAGGCCAATATGAGAGAAAAGCCATCAATGCTACAAACCCTCTATGCTAAATACTGGCCTGATGGGAAAGATTTGCTCATTGGTGTAAACAGTGCCACAAAGGTTATGCGGGTAAGCAAACACTTTTGGATTCGATTTGAGGCCTGCTCCAGAGGAAGGAATCCATACCCATTACTAAGACCTGGTCAAAATCTGGTGGCTCAGGTGGTCTTAGGTCCTAGGAATGGGGAACCGACTATTGCTATCATGCTAAATGGTGATTGTCAAACTCCTTTCTAAATATCTTTGTTTACCCATAGACTAGTGCCAAAGAAGCTCAACTTGGCCAAAGAAGCTTCTCTCTGTAGTGGTCGTCAGTTAATTCAGGAACTCGTAAGTGGTGAAAGTGCTGGCAATAAGCAACTGTGGAGTGTTCAGCCTTGAATGAGACATTCATATCAACAAATGCACACACACACACACACACTCACACAAGGGCTCAGGGAACACCAGAGAAGAGGGATTGGAAGAAGTATCAAATCAGGGAAATAGGGGAAGAGAGTCGTGAAATCCCATCTTCAGGACATGACATAGCCATTGCTTTCATGAACTCAGCAGCCATGGCTACCTGCCCAAGAGCAGGCTGGAAAGATCCGTCAACACCCTAACAGGCTGCACCAACCGAAACCAGTGGGTTATTTAAAAAGAGAAAACGTGGAGGATGAAGGAGCTGGAGAGAAAGGGAACATGTCGGCTACCTGAGGGTTGGGGGGGGGGGTGCAGAGGAAGAGAGAGTCAGAGTGAGTATGATCAAGACACACTGTTTACATGGTGTGGAATTGTCAGAGTAAGTAAAAGATATTCTATTTATTTATAAGTCCTTAAGTGAATTAGTTCATTCATGAGGTCAGAGCCCTCATGATCTTATTACCTACCCAAAGAGCCCGTGCCTCTGAACACTGCTTCATTTGAGTTCAAGCCTCACCATATTAACTTTGGTGAGACCATATCTGAAGAAGAAGAAAAGGGAGTGGGGGAGGGGGTAGAAAGAGCAGAAAGAGATAGAGGAGATGAAGGCGGTTCCACACTTACCACGAAAGCAGAGAGATACACATAACACTTGCCTGCCCCTGTCCTGGTATTCCATGGAGTGTTTGGAAAGTGTTCATTCTCACTCAATCCTGAGCTCCCTTCTCACTCAGTCAGGCTTTCTGGATGAACTTCTTCTCCTCAGTGGTTTGACCTCATGGTTCGTTCACCAGTTTAGGAAGGTAAGATCTTTATTTTCTGTTCTTTTGGCGAGAACAGAATTAACTTGGGAGGTTGGGAGAAAACATTAACTTTAATCCTGCTGCCCACCCCTCTGTTGGGATTGAATGGGACCAGAGACTCTGTAGAGTAGTCCTGGCCTAGGTTGGGAAACTGGCACGTCCCACCTCTGGATCCTCTTCCACATACAACGCCTAGAAGGGAGAATCTAGTTAGCCCCACTTTTGGTAATGTTCCAATGCCTTGGCCAGGGAGAGTGGGGCACCTTGATTGACAGTCTAGCACAAGGGTGAGCTAATTCCCTGGAATGCACGGAACAGCAATGAGGTAATTTCCTGGAAAGGAAATGGGGTGCTATTAGCATGAATGGGGAACTGCAAAGTCAACAACAGCTCACTCCAGCTCCTCCCCAAGTCCATTTATGTGATTTTAACCTAAGACTTCTGGAGACAGATGCCTTTATTCAAAGGACTGACGTCCATGGGAAGGCAGAAAAATATCCTTTCAGATCATGGAGAGAAATGGCCGTTAAGCAGCCAGGCACCAGATCTTTACACTCCTGTTGCACCAAAGAGAGGGAGAGAAGAAAGTCACACAACCTACACAAAGGGACTCTGTCTTAAGTCAGGTCTCCTGCCTGGGCCATCTCTCCACCATCCTCCTGGGGGCTCCTGGGAGGACCCTAACTACCACTGGAGTTATTTCTTGAAGTGCACAGCCTCCAAATGCGGAGTGTGGGGTGGCAGGAAGTGCCTTTAGACTAACTCTTCCTGCTAGGACAGGAGAGCAAGTGAGGCACCCAAGCAGGAATGGAGGAGGGAAAAGAACACCAGGAGAGGGACTTCAAAGGCGAAAATATTTTTCTGAAAATATGTCTGTGTGCAGTAGGTGTTGATATCTTGAACTGGGACCGGGAATGGATTTTTTTTTTTTTTTTAACAGGAAAAAGGAAATGCAGGGGTGTGGAGCAGCCAGCAGCAGAGGAAGTTCCCAGGTGACTTGTCATGGTGCAATTTATAGACCTGAGTCTCAGCAGGGCTGTAGTGGGCTGGAATGACTGTGATTTGTTGGTGGTGGAACCTGGCACTTGGCAGCAGGCCATGCTGACTTAGCCTTGTGCACGTGTGCTGCCAGGAACCACAGTGCTCAGCCCTAACTGGGCAGCTAAAATGAGAGGAACAGAAAGCAAATGTGCTCATCCTGAAGGGAAATAGGAACAGAACACTAGAAGGAATGGCAAATGCCACCATGGGACGGTGAGGTGGCTCAGCAGGTAAAAAAACCGCCTGCGCCAAACCCTTTGACCTGAGTTAGATCCCTGGAACCCACAAAGGGGAGGAGAGAGGAGAGGACCAACCGACAAGTTATCCTCTGACCTCTGCACAAGTGCTGTGCCTCATACACACACACACACATGTGCACGTGTGTGTGCACACGCATGCACACAAGTTAGTTAATATAATTAAAATTTTTATTTAAAAAAGATTGTGAGGAAGGAGAGCCAGACCATGAAAGGCTTATGGTCCCTCTGTTATTGGACTTGGCAGTAACTGAACTTTTCTTTTCACCCCCAAACCCACTGACACTGAAAGGGAGTCTGTCAAAAGAGAATAGGGTCCCTCTTAGCTTATGTCCTCTATGCTGAGAAATGGATAGATGGACTTTAAAGGACAGAAGCAAATCACTCGTCTCCCATTGCTGTATCTGAACACTCCACCCCCACCTCCAGAGTAACAGAGACCAGGAACAGCCAGCCGAGGCCTCCAGCAAGAGCCAATTAGGCAGTAAGGCATGACCGTCAACACAGCATCCTGCAGGCCAGGACCACAGCAGTGTTTACAGAGCACGGCACCAACGCGGGAGCTAACAGCCCACATGCATGGTCCATCTGCACAAGCTGGAAAAAGTAACCATTTCAACCCGAGCTAAACCACGGTGCCTCTAAACATTCTGCGCAGACCCCTTCCAGAAACCCCACACATCTGTATACACATCTCAAGATAAATACACACACAGGCAGACTCCCCACAGAACCAGGGGAGGCCCCTCTGAAGCTCTGCGGGTGGACCCTGCCCACCCCACACAGACTCCAGTTGTGGAATTTTCAGCCAGTAGAACCCCTCAGAGAATCATACCTGCCTTGTGGCTCCTCATGCCACACATAAACAATTCTGAGGTCTACAGCACAAGCTCACTTCTTCCAAAGGCATCCACAAACTTCTGAACTCAGCTGAGAGGGAGAAGGCCCGACTTCACTTCAAGTTCACTGGAAAGCCTTCTCTCCAAGGCTTGGCACTTACTCTTAATTTTACCAAGGTTTCCTTCTGCCCCAGCTGCAAAAAACAAACACTGCCCATCCCCCAATTCGTTTGTTTGTTAATTGAGACAGATTTTTATGTATTGCAGGTTGGTTTCAAACACACAGTATAGGCATTCTTGGCTTGAACTCCTGATCCTCTTGCCTCCACCTCCTAAGAGCTGACATTGTAGGTATGTACCACCACATCCAGCTTTTCACAGTGTTAGATGTAAATGCCAGACTCTGAGCATGATAGGTGAGCACTCTGCCGACTGAGCTGCAGCTCCAGCCCAAGGTCTCCACATAGACTCAATCTGGTCTTGAACTCACCATGTAGCTCAGGTTAGGCTCACACTGTCCATCCTCCTGCTTCAGTTTGCTGAGTGCTAGGGTTATAGGTTTCAAGTACCATGCTAGGCTGATTATGATCTTTGTGGGCTTATTCTTGTCCATTTTCCTCTTTAAGTTATTAAAAATGTATTGATAGATAGACAGATGATTGATTGATAAATAGATACAGAGATAGATACAATCATAGATAGATGAGTAATAGATAAGTGGTAGATGATAGATTGATCGATACGGTGATAGATAGATAGAGTGATTGATTGATTGATTGATTGATAGAAACAGTGATAGAGTGATTGATTGATTGATAAAAGCAGTGATAGATAGATAGATAGAGTGATAGAGTGATAGAGTGATAGAGTGATAGAGTGATAGAGTGATAGAGTGATAGATAGAGTGATAGAGAAATAGAGTGATAGACAGAGAAATAGAGTGATAGACAGACAGACAGACAGACCAATCTTATGTGTATGCACACACACACACCCATCACACTCACACTGTGGCATTCGTGTAGATCAGATGACAGGTTTTTCAGGAGACAGATCTCTCTTCCATCTTGTCTTGAGTCATTGCCTCTCTTGTTTCTGCCATTGTGCTACATAGTCTAGACTGGCTGGCCCATGAGTTGCCAACCTGTTGTCTCCATCTCCCATTTTGCCATGGCACTGCTGGGATTACAGGTGCCCACCACTGCATCTACCTTATCATGTAGGTGTTGGGACTTGTAGAGCAAGCACTTTCACCCACTGACCCACTCCAGCCCTACTCTTGTTCACTTTTCAACTCCAGTCTTGTAGTGATGACTTCCACAGATCGCAGAGACAGAAAATGCCAGCCAGAACCCCAGAACACTAGGAGCAAATAGTCTATCCTGTCCTCATTGCACACTGTGGCTCTAATACTGCAATTGAGGGCAAGGGAAGGGGATGGGGAAGTCAAGCTAATTCAGTACAGAGCTGACTTGTGGGAAAGCTGCTTTGCTTTGGCCAACAGGGGAAGAGAGCAGAGCGCAATGCCCAGAGAAATTTCTAGTAGTCAGAAAAGATAGGTCATCATAAAGCTGATGAAGTCCACTGTCTCACTGTTTTCCATTTAGGCGTTACAGGAGTAGCTGCTGCATTCACAGGTTTGAAGTTATGGTGATGGGTGGGCTAGCGACTATGCCAGCAACTGGCCTTGGCCCTAGAGTATCAGCTTTCCTGAAGTGGAAGCTAGCAAGAACCACCCCTCCCTACCCCCGGCAGCCACTCACTTTTCTCCATCTGTCAAGGTATAGATAGCACAGATATAACACACCTATCACCTCCTGTTTAAGCTCCACCCACCTAACAAACCCCAAAACCTTCCTTATGTTACCCCAAAAAGTGACTTGAAAATTTGCGTGTGTCCTTAAGATGGGTGACATTTATTTTTTAAAAGAATGACTTTAATTGTAAGTTTAAATGGTTGCTGTGGCTATCATAGGGACTTTGAAGTCAGCATGGCCACAGGAAGTTCTGTTTCAGCAGTTAAGAACCGTCATAAAAGGAGGGATGAGAGAGACGTGTGTTTGGGGTGGGGTGGGGCTCAGTCAGTAGAACACGTATTTTCCAAACACAAGGACAGTTATGAAACAAGCAATACTGAAATATTCACATTTTAAAATAAATCCATTGTATTATTCATTTAAACATTGCTAGGAGAATTAAAGTGCCATAGAAATTCTATCTATACTACTATCCAGGTATTTTTAATGCATGTTTGTGCGTGTTGGCAAACATATGTGTGTCTCTGTGTGGAGGCCATTGGAGGCCTCAGGTATCATCCTCAAAAAATACCATCCATATCGTATTTTTTCGGCAGTTAAGAAATTCTGCTGCTCTTGCAGAGGACAAAAAAATGTAAAAAGAAAGAAAAAGAGAAACACCATTCACCTCCTTTGAGGCAGAGTCTCTCATTGGCCTGGGTTCACTGACTAGGCTGAACTGTGTGTGGCCAATGCGTCTCATCTCGGGGATGCTCCTCTCTCTGCCTCCCGGCACTGGCATTACAAACTCCAGCATTTTAACATTTCTAGGGACCAAACTCTTCTCGTCCTTGGATTTGCAAAATACGTGTTGTACCAACTGAGCCACACCCCACCCCAAACACACGTCTCTCCCACCCCTCCTTTTTATGAGACAGAAACAGAATCTCCTGTCGCCATGCTGACTTCAAAGACCCTATGTAGCAGAGGCTGACTTTCAACTCCTGTCCCCAGGGTTCTGGGATTACAGCCATTCACCACCATATCTGGCGCTAAGGGTCCAGCCTGGGGCCTCATGCATGATAAACCAACACTCTGCCAACAGAATCCCACCACTACTGTTCTTTGAATACACAAGATGTTTTTTATTGACTTACTGCTGGTCCATCTCTTGCTTGGGTCCAACTGATTTACTCTGGACATTTAGCAACAGACATTTTTTTCTTTGAAGTTTTTTTTGTTTTAAACAAATAGTCGTTATTTTCTTCTTCTACAAAAAAAAAAATGTAAAATTTAGATTTTGATATCTGTGTAAGTGTGCAACTTCTAAGCAGCTTTTTCTAGGCTAAGTGCAATAACCTCCAGAATAGTATCAATCAAAAAGCATAAATATACTGTAAACTTTCGTAAACAATTAAAAGGGTACTTTCTTCAATCAAATGTTGCATTTGTAGATGAAAATTGTTTGTTGCTAGTATAAGGTGTGACTCAAAATAAATTATATTCCTATTTTATAGTTTGAAAGAGAAACCTTAAGAAACCTTATTCTCTCACACACACACAAAAAAAGTCTCATGGATGTCAGTTTATTTGTTTGATTAAGAGTTTTACAGTGAAGTCAGGCAGTGGTGGCACATGTTTTTAATCCCAGCACTTGGGAGGCAGAGGCAGGTAGATTTCTGAGTTCAAGGCCAACCTGGTCTACAGAGTGAGTTCCAGGACAGCCAGGGCTACACAGAGAAACCCTGTCTCGAGAGTTTTAGTGTGGCCTGAAACTTCACCTTGCAGGTCAGGCTAGCTACCCCTCAAGCTCAGGGGTGGCTGTTCCTGGCTTTTCTGTGGATTCTAAATACTCCAAATTCAGGTCTTCATGCTTGCAAGGACTTTAACTGATCCGGGTCCAAAGCCTGTGTCTTCCAACTTCAAAATCTGGATCACAGGTGTGCCTTCCATTTCTGAATTGTAGTTCCTTCCAGGTGTAGTCAAGTTGACACCACAGTTTCCTCCTCTTCCTCATCCTCCTTCTCCTCTTCCCCTTTCTCCTCCTCCCCTTCCTTCCTTCCTTCCTTCCTTCCTTCCTTCCTTTCTCTCTCTCTCTCTCTCTCTCTCTCTCTCTCTCTCCCCCCTCTCTCTCTTTCATCCCATCTTTCTTCTTTCTTACAAAGAAAATGGTTTCTTTAAAAATAAAATGTTTGTTTATGGGAGCCTCTTGTGCTGGTCAGAGGACAACCTATATGAGTTAGTTGTTTCTACCATGTGGGTCCTACATATCAAACCCAGGTTGTTGGATTTGATGACAAATGCCTTTACTCACTGGCCATTTTGACATCTCCCAATCACCTTCTGCTGGATGTTTAAAGCCCCTAGCTTGATGGTGTTCCCTTCGTCTGCTCCCTCAATGAAGCTTTGCTCCAGTTCTCTCTCTTAGATGTCATGAGTGCCCAACCTGACGATGCCTCTCCATGTCTCTACTGCTTCGGTCTATCCTCTATTTGCTACTTATTATTTTGCTTGTTATATTCTCATTAAAAACACTGGTCCAAAACCAAGAATATGCCTACTAGACATCCTTCTCCAGATTGCACAGAACACCACTCATAAACAGAAGGTTCACCAACACCAAAGGTCAAAACCTAACCTTACTGCCCAAGCACTTTGCCCCTTCAGATGGAGACACAACAGTCATCACTGAGGAGACAAGGGCACTGCCTATCAGGACTCGGCTGGATGCTTTAAATTATCCCCATGGATAATTGATTGTCCATCCCACAGAGGCTCTAAGATGAAGGACAGGGTTTCATTGCACTTATTCATTTGCTCATTTGATCAACTGACTTTTGACCAGCAAGTGTTTTTCTAACATATACGTTCTAAGTGCTTAGTGCACACTAGGTATCACAGCTCCCATTTTTTCAAGAAAAGCAGGAATAAAAGAGGTTAGAAGAAACCAAAATAGTCTCAAACTCAGAGATGCCCAGACAGATGTCCACTCATCCATGGCGAACAGTTAGGCATCTCCTTTACCGTAGAGTCTCAGGGTTCCTGTAGACTACAGCAATTGTCATTTGATAATCGAATAATTTTATTTAGCTACAGTAAGTGAAAAAGTACTGGGGCATTTAGATTTCCTTCTGTTCTTCGTACATTGCAAAGTGTAGGTTTCGACAGTGTATTTACTCAGTTGAGCTTTGGTCTTGAAAATATTATCAAGTTTAAATCTAAAACTTATCAGTCTCAAACTTCTAGCAGTTGATCATACCCTTTTTCCCTCCCTGTTTCCCCCTCAAATCTCAAAGTGCTCTGAAATAAGATAGGGTAAATTAATAACAATGAGCTTATTTGCTCAGCATTAACTCTGCTTGCTTCCCAGAGAAGAGCCAGGGTCCCCTGTACTGGGTCCAGCTAGCAGGAACCCTGTCTATGTACTGACTATTAGATAGTTTCTCTGAAGCAGTAAGCTGTTAGCTCTCTTCACAGACTCATTTCCAGGAGAGCAGAAAATATGCCCTGAGTGTCTCCCCTCTGTTCTACAACCTTTTAGTTCTGGATACCCATTCCCTTCTTCTGCAAGCCTTCTCTCCATGCCATCCGTGTAACAAGAGCTCATGCTAATTAGATTTCAGTCACTGTGACAAGGTTCTTGAGGTAACCAACTTAAAAGGTAGAATGGTTTGGACTCCATTTTAGAGGTTTCAGCCCATGACACCAGGTTGTGACTTTGCACCTGTGGTAGTGTAGTGCATCATGGTAGTAGCATGTGACAAAGGATGCCTCTTCATCAGGAAGCAAAAGAATGAGAAAAGAGCTGCATTTCTAATATCGTCTCAAAAGGCACACCCCTAATGGCCTAACTGCTTTCTTGTAGACCTCATTTTCTAAAGGTTCTACTACTACCCAATAGCACCATTCTTGGGACATAGACCTTTGGGGAACACTCAAGATCCTAACTCTTACAGAGTTCAAACTACAGCAACTCTGGCCCAGACGTCTCCCTTAAGCCCCATCACATGTAACTCTCCCCACCCCCACCACCTTATTTTTAGAATCGTACTTGAATGTTTAAAAGTCTCCTTATGGCAGTTTGAATAGGAGTGGCTCCTGCAGGCTCATATATTTGAATGCTTGGTCACTAAGTCTTGGCGCTCCTCAAGAGACATTAGAAGGTTTGGACTTATTAGAGTAGTTGTGGCCTTGTTGGAGGAAGTGTGTTACAGCACTGCCACCTCTCCAGTGTCTTATAACACTGGGGTTCAAAAATTGTGATTGCAGAAATGATGAGACGTTTGCTCTCAGTCCAGAAGGAAAGCCATACCACCCGAGGCTTGGGGTTCATTCACAAGGCCAGCATAACTCCAGTCAAAGTTCTGAGCTTGTTGGGTTTGCCTTCCTCTAATTCCTCACTGCTGAGATAGACCCACTGGCATCACGGTTGATTCTCAAGTTCAACACTCTCTTTCAAAGAGCCCCTGTTCCTGGGTAGAGATATGCCATGAATTCATGAGCCACTGAGGATTCGAGAACTGGATGCTGCCAAAGAAAAGTCAGAAATTTGGCTGGAGACCCAAACTCTCTACACCACATTCTGCCCCCCACCTCTATAAATTTATTTTTTAAAAAAATTATAAGCTAGGCATGGTGGCTGTCCTCATTATCTTTAACTGTCAACTTCACAACCCTAGAGTCATCTAGTGGCTTGAGGGGAGTTTCAATTAAGGGATCCCCTAGTGAGATCTTCCTTGGGTATTTCTGTGGGAGAATGTCCTGAGTGTTAACTGATACAGAGGATCCAACCCACTCTGTGAGCATTATTCCCCGGGCAAGGGGCACTGGGCGATGTAAGAGAATTAACTGAACATAAGCCCGTGAACCACAAAGCAGCATTCCTATAGAGGAATGCTGACGTCCCTGACGTTCCACCCTGACGTCCCTCAGTGGTGGACTGTAGCCTAAGCTCTTTCTTCTGGTAAGCTGCTTTTAGCTGAAATGCTTTATCATAGCCACAGAGAAGAAACTGCAACAGACAGACATCTGTAACCCCAACACCAGGAAGGTAGAAGCGAGCAGTTTAAGAGTCCAAGGTTAGCTTTGGCTATTCCTGGCTAACCTGGGCTACACAAGACATTGTCCCAAAATAATTAAGTACAATTAAACCAGAATCATACACACACACACACACACACACACACACACACACACACACGAAAAACATATCTGCCTTGGGATAGAATGGAATTAACATGATGCCTGGCTGCCACTCTAGTGATGGACACTCAGCCTGGAGTCTCTCTCCAGTAAGAACTTAAAGTCCCCTTTACCCCAGGCATTCACTTAGAGGCCTTCAGTAAGAGGCCTTGGCTGCTCTACCCCAGTGTGTGCTTCATGAATAAAGCAGAGGAAACCCAGCATAGCTTTTCTATCATCTGAAAAGGAACCTTAGCAGCAAACTCACTTTCTGGGGAGCCTAAACACCCTCCTGAACATAGGCCAATCTATCAGTCCATAGGCCAATCAACAGTCAGCATAGCCTCAGAGGAGCCCAGCAGGTGTGCTGACTCCAGGAGCCTGCCCTCCAGGCTTTTGCTTTCTCTTTGCCTATTGCTCTGGCTGGACTGTGGGGCTCAGCCACTTTCATTTTCTGGTCTTGTTGCCACCCTCACTAGGGTGTGAGGAGGTGTGGTCCCTGGAGCACAACCACATGAGCATCTCGTCTTTGCTTTCCTCCTCCAGTATATTCAAATTTTTCACATAAAGTATATTTGCGTATAGCCTTCAAACCTTTTCCCATGTATAATATGTAAAATCGTCTTCTGATTGCTTACAAGAAGTTATACAGCCTCAGTGTTAGGCTGTATTTAGAGAATGACAAGGAGACATGTCTCTGGTCGACCAGATGACTCAGCAGGTAAAACCACTTGCACACACAATCACTAATCCCTAGACTCTACCTAAAGATGAAAGGAGAAAAAGCAATCCCACAAGGTGTTCCCTGACCTCTACACATGAACCGTGGTGCACGCACACATACACACACACACACACATACACAC
The DNA here is from genome assembly GCF_900095145.1 of Mus pahari. Taxonomy (NCBI): domain Eukaryota; kingdom Metazoa; phylum Chordata; class Mammalia; order Rodentia; family Muridae; genus Mus; species Mus pahari. The sequence continues at coordinate 66,044,988 of NC_034605.1, read as the reverse complement.
ACACACACACACACACCCCTCCTACCACACATACCGCACACATCTCATACACATTTTTTTTTAATTTTAAAAAATTAAAAAACTAAAATGAGCCAGTAGAGTGAATGAGCAGGCAGTTCAGATGCGAAATACAAACAGCCAATACATACTTTTTAAAAATATGTCCAACATCCTTGGTCACCAGATAGATGCAAATTGAAACCACTTTGAAATTCTAGCTCCCTCAAGTCAGAATGGCTCATCAAGAAAACATGACAGCAAAAGCTGACTAGGGTGTTCATGGAAAGAAGAACCTTTATTTATTGTTTTGTGGGAGTGCAAACTGGTGTAACCCTGTGGAAACCAGTCTAGAGCAGTGGTTCTCAGCCTGTGGATCATGACCTCTTGGGAGTTGAACATCCTTTTCGCAGGGGTTGCCTAAGACTATCAAAAAAACGCAAATATTTACATTATGATTTATAACAGTAGCAAAATTACAGGAGTGAAGTAGCAATGAAATAATTTTCTGTTGGGGTCATCACAACCTGAGGAACTGTATTAAAGGGTCACATCATTAGGAAGGCTGAAAACCACTGATCTAGAGGTTCCTCAAAAAAAATAAAAAATAAAAAATAAAAATGGACCTACTATAGGACCAAGCTATGCCACCCCTGGGCACTTCCCCAACGGTGCCATATCCTACTACAGCGATATGTGCTCAGCCTTGTTCAATGCTGCTCTACCCACAACAGCAAGGAAAGGGAATCACTATAGATCACCATCAATGGATGGATCTGGCATGCCTGTAACATGATCAGACCCTAGCACTCAGGGCTCGAGGCAGATGGATCTCGGAGTTCCAGGCCAGGCTCATCTACATAGCAAGTTCCTGGCCAGCCAAGGTTATGTGATAAGACCCTGTCTAAAAGAAAACAAACAAACAAACAAAAAGCAAACAAACCAGACAAACACACAAAACGAATGGATGGAAACACAGCACATTGCACAATAACATTTACTTAGCTGTAGGAAAACTGACATTAAAGCTGAAGGAAAATGGATAGAACTGGAAAATATCAGACTGTGTGAGTTAACGGCTCAGAAGTACTGGTCAGCACTCATTCTCTCAAATTTTAGAAGTTGAAAATCCCAACTTCTAAATTTTACATATGTGCATTTATGTGGGAGTGAGTGTAGGCAGAGCCAGGGATTCTAGGAATGGGTCCATGAGGAGGAGGGGGTGTGGCTTGAAGAGGCGGAGAGGGAAACAGAGCAAAGGTGACAGGAAAATGGAGGTGGGGGGAGGGGAAGCACCAGGGCAGAGAGGTCAAGCCAGAAGCAGAGCAGTAGAGGTGGGGGAGGTGCCCGAGTCAATCAAAACTCAGTGCGGATGAAAACGTCACAAGCAAACCTGTTGTTGTATATGTTCATTTAAAAATAAATTTAATTTTTAAGGATCTCTCCAGTCCGCAGTAGGCTGATGAAACCATAGTCGTGGGATTTCCAGATACAGAGAGGTGACTGCATGCTTACAAGTTACCAGAAGGTAGATTTTAAATATCCCCACTACAGAAAACAAAAAGAGAAACGTGTAAAGTGGCACATACGTAAACTGGTTCAATTTAACCAAGCTTCTTCGGTATATACACATCTCAGAATACCAGGATGTATGTGTGAGTGGGTACATGCCACTTTTATCTGTCAATTAAAGTTTTTGGTTTTGTTTTGTTAAAAGCTTATGTTAGGAGCAATCCAGAGACTCCAGAGGGCCTGGGACCACCTGCTGTCCTGAGGAGCTCCTTTTCTGTCTGCTGAAGTGCATCCTTGAGGGCACCACACACCTGCAGCATAAGCAGGAGAACCCTGAGTGCTTCCCTTGCTGTGGAGGAGTTTGTTTCCAAAACAAGGGCTCCTTTCCAGAGATGGAAGGTGGCAGGCATACAACCCAGAGCCTGGGTTCTGCACATAGGCCTGGGATGTGTGTAATTTACCTAATTGCCTTCGGTCGAGTCAGCTTAGCCCAAGAGTCAGAGGGAATGCTTCAAAGTTTAAAAATCTTTAAAAGAAGTTCCAGGGTACAAGTTAATGGGCCGTGACAGAAGTGTGTGAGCAAGGCCAGTGAGGCGGCTCAGTAGGTAAAAGTCCTTGCTGCTTTTCCAGAGAAGCTGAGTTTGATCCCCACAACCACCTGTAATTCCAACCCTAGGTGATCCAACACCCACTTCTGGTCTCTGTAGGAATCCACACATATGCTATATGCATATACAGAAATATACACATAAATAAAAATAAGAAAACAAAACAAAAACTGACAATTCCCTTATGTAGTAATGCCATCTTGCGAGTGGATTTGTGTCACTCATAACTTGTGAGTACTGAGGAATTGACATTGGTGGTAATTAAATAGCAGCTTTCTTTTTTATTGACTACCTAAATGTACCGGATGTGTTACATATGTGTTTCATGAATCCAGATGATGTCATTTCAGACTGGCTTTCCAGCTGAGGAAAGGATTCTCATGTTGGTGACAGGCTCATCCAAGGTCACACTGTTTGCAAGAAACAGAATGGGCATTTGAACTCACATCATCCTGTCCCAGAAGGCCCATGCTCACCCCTACACTAAGCTGCCTCATAAAGGTAGGCCACCAAGAAATAGGGATATTTTTTTTCTCCAGGTCTGACTGGATCTTAACCAATATATAAAAATATAACTATTTCAGCACAAACCATTTCTTCAATCAAACAAATCCTCCTCAAGCACACCATCATGTCAAGGTGCCAAACCCTTCACTGCATTGTGTGACTTTAATGCCCAACAAGAAGACCTGGCTATGTGGTTTGGCCTTACCACGAAGATGGGCTTTGCATCATAGGAGAGCAAGATGAGACTTTCCTAAGTCAGTTAGGTCACTGAAGTAATCTCAGGTCCCATCCCAGACACTAGACTTGGAAGCCAAGCAGCAGACCGTGCTTAGCAGGCTCTTGGCTGCCCAAGCCTCAGGGTCGTGAGTCAGCTCTACAGAAGACGCTGCCACCTTCAGCAAGGAGATTATCTGGTGTTATAAGAGATTAAGGTAAAGGAGAAACACAGTGTCTTTAATCCCATGCCTAACAAACTGAGAAAGAATTCCTTGTTAGAAAGATCTGTCTTCACAGGATTGAGAGTAACTTTCTGATAAGTCTCCTGTTGCCCTGGGGCTAAGGCAGTGCTGATGTTCCCCACTTGCAGTCACAGAAACACCTGGAAAACTTGGTGCCAGGAACTCAGACCACTAGTGTGGCTCTCTTCACTGCATCCTCCCTCACTGGTAGGTCAAAGTAAGACTTCTTAAGAAAGCCTAGCAAGCGTTGGCTGTTTATACTGGCTAGCTATACCAAAAATGATGCATCCACGGGGGTTTTGCTGTGAGACTGTGTTTCCTAATTAAATTGGAGGTTACACCCATAAAATCTCACCAACATGTCTGCCTAAACATGAGCTGATCAATGTCAACAACAATAGACATGCCAAGGAGGGTGAGAAGAAGGTCCATGAGGCCCCAACCCTACACAAAGCACTGCAGATGACTAAGGAACGCCGAGAATGGGAAAAATAGCCTTCCCCAGGGAGGAACACACCAATGGGTTATTCAATATCAACCAATGAGCCATGAAACCATAGATTCAAGTAACATTACAGACTGTACAGGTTATATTTAGGAATATATATATATATATATATATATATATATATATATATATATACATATATAAATAGGGAACATATTTTAGGAATATATGCATATATATGTATATATGTTTAACAAAAGTTAATAAAAAAAGAGACCATGCATTTGAAAGAGAGCAAGAAAGGGTATATTCAAGGGTTTGGAGGAAGGAAAAAGAAGGGGAAATGATGTAATTATATCATAATCTCAAGTATAATGATATATCCAGCTGGGCTTGGTATAGAGCTCAGAGGTAGAGTGCTTGCTAACATGCATAAGGCCCTGGCCTCAATCCCAATAGATGGGAGTCTGGAGTGGGAGAGCATATTACTGTAGTCTCGGCACCTGGAAGCTGAGACAGAAAGATTGCAAGTTTGAGGCTGGGGCTAATCTAGGCTACATAGTGAATGCTGTTTCTGTGATTGTTGTTGTTGTTAAGACCAAAGAGAGATGAAAGAAGGAAAAACTTTCCCAGGGATGAGGATGTGTAGCTCAGCTGTAGCTAAGCTGCAGCTTAGTGTTTGCCTACCATGCATGAAGCCCTGAGTTCAAAGCCTGCACCACATAAAACTAGGTCAGTAGTCATTAGGATGCAGAGGCAGTGGGATTGGAAGCTTAACATCATCATTAATTAACAGGGAGTTTGAGTAAATCCTGAGCAGGGAAAGATAGATTAGATAGATGGTAGGTAGATAAATAGATAAATAATAGACGATTGCTAGATGATAGATAATAGATGACAGATAGATAATTGGATAGAAGATAGATGTTAGATAGATATAGATGCTAGATGATTGATAAATGGTAGAATGATGATAGATGATCGATAGATAATAGATGATTGATAGCTAGGTAATGATAGATGATAAATAAATAATAGATGATTGATAGATGATAGATAATAGATGATAGATAATAGATGATAGATTGATAGATAAATGGATAGATGATAGATGATAGATAAATGATAGATTATTGATAAATCATAGAATGATTAATGATAGATGATAGATTAATAGATGATAGATTGATGAATGGATAGATAGATGGATAGATATTCAGTTCTTAGCATGCATGAGGCTCTTGGTTCTCAACACACCAAATAAATAATAATAATAACAATTGGATAAGGCTTTATTTAGTCTTAAATCTCAATTCCAATCCCACTTTCTGAGGCACTCCAGGTAATCAATAAGCCCTTCCAGATCTGCTGTGTGTATACTCACAGACAAGTAACCCATAGGAACTTCACAGTATTTTTTTTTTTAATATCTCTGGCCTGGAATAAATGTGAGATGTCCACTGATGGCTTGTCTTTTTCATCAGTTGTTTTTGTTTTTGTTTTGTTTTCTCTAAGATGTCTCAAGGACCAGCCATACTGGAAACCATGTACCTTCCATATAGCCTTACTGAGGAAAAAGTCGAGTATAATTGGGTCCCGAGCATCCATGGATTCAACCAAATTTAGATCAAAATCTTTATTTATTGACTTTTTAATTGTGTGTGTGTGTGTGTGTGTGTGTGTGTGTATACACATGCATGCTCACACATGAAAGTCTCCTTGTTACCTTTCTTCTGTGTGCACAAGCTAGAAGCTTCCCCTAGCTGACGACATGGCCCAAGTATTATCAAAAGAATTAAGGAAGATAATACATAGAAAACAGATTCACTTAGGCCCTGCTCAGCATCACCATCCCTGTATGCCCCAGACACTTCTAGCCCTGACTGTGCCCATTCAGATTTATGTGACTCAGCTTCTCACTCCTTGTGTGCCCATGTTGAGAAAGAGGCCAGGTAAGGACACTTGCATGTTTTAAAATAAGACCTTTGATCACTTGTAGAAATGCCTATAATCAATAAGGGACCTCAGAGGAAAATTGGGGTCCAGTTTTATGCCTTCCAGGCCTCCCTGCTCCCACCAACCCCATCATCAAAGGGATCATGGTAAGCCAACTACAAACTGAAACGAAACTGGTTACTAAGATGAGACGTGATTCATAGTGTGTAGCAGCTCATTAAGGAAAAGAAAAAGGCATTCGCTAATGAGTACAGAGAATGTCAGCAAATGAAAGAGACCCGCTCCACCCGACGGTCTCAGAGCCTCACAAATCTAATTTTCCAACGGCCAGGAGAAGATGAAATTGCCCAGAGCCTGCCGGCTGCAGCTCACAGATGGGATAATCTTGTGGAAACATTTTACGGTGTATCACTCGAAGAAAAGTGCATTTGTCTTTCCTGAAAGCCAAAAAAAAGAAAAAAAGAAAAAAAAAGTTTGGTTGACCTTGAAAATAGAAGCATTCATGAGACATATGAGCAAAAGTTTTCATTATTCCTTAAGCCCTTGCTTCAGAGAGAGAAAAAAAATTCCGCCCTCCACTGATACGCCACAATGCCAAGTTGCCCGGCAACTGATCTTTTATGGTGGATCGCCACGGAGACGGATGTAAACACAACCATAAATCCCATTACCCTGCTAAATACTGGGTCTGGATTTGAAACACACACACACACACACACACACACACACACACACACACACACAAGTAAGCAAGAGCTGCTTCTCATGTTAAAAGCCATAATATGAAGCTGTGAGTGGCAAGGTTTCGGCTGAGTAAATTGTCATGTTTGAGACTGTGATTAAGGTAGCTCCCTCTTTTCCTTTCAATGGATAGAGGCCCCTGAGTTGGTTTTCGTTTTTATTTTTCTTCTTTTTTCTTTTTCTTTTTCTTTTTCTTTTTCTTTTTCTTTTTCTTTTTCTTTTTCTTTTTCTTTTTCTTTTTTTTTCTTTTTTTTCTTTCTCTTTCTCTTTCTCTTTCCTTTTCCTTTTCTTTTTCCTTCCTTCCTTCCTTCCTTCCTTCCTTCCTTCCTTCCTTCCTTCCTTCCTTCCTTCCTTTCTTCTCTAGCAAGGAAAGAAGTCTTAACTGCAAGAGTCATTTCCAACTGAAAGAGTTAACTCTAAGACCCCAAGGAGCCACATAGGCCTTGGTGATTTCATTCCCCTCCTCCTCTCCCTACCCCCTCCTCCTCTTCCTCCTCCTCCTCTTCATTATTTTGCAATTGGGACTTACTATGTAGCCCTAGCTATCCTAAAGCTCACTACATAGACCAGGCTGACCTTGAACTCACAGAGCTCTGCCTGCTTCTGCCTCCTATGTGCTGGGACTAAAGGTGTTTGCCAGCACACTCAGCCTCAATGATCCTTCAAGTGATTTTCCACCAGCATCTATCCATCATCCATGGCCATTGAGAAAAGCACTCCAGGAAGGAATCACTTGAATGGAGCTCATGTCCATGGCAGACTGTAGCGGATGATGGCTTCCTAGACTCTTGTGTCTTCCCAGGACTCTCTTGTAAAGTGAATTTCTCTTCCTATGAACACAGGAAGCAGAGGCCCATGGGGAGGACATCTTAGAAGGGAAAGCCCACCTCTAAACTTTAATCTAGATTCAATATGGCATCCACTAGGTTGGACCCAAGACGTTCAGCCCTATGGAGATCTCTAGACCTCTGCTCAGAAGAGGACCCCAAAGTCCCTGCCAGGGTCACTGATCCCTGTGAAGGGAACAGCTGGCAGTGTGGTTCCCAGCAGAACCGCATGATTTATTTATTATTGTTGTTACAGTTATTTATCTGGTGTGTGGGTATGTTTGTGTGGATGTGTGTGCCATGGCACTTTATGTAGAGATCAGAAGGCAAACTGTGTTAGTCATGTGGGTCTTGAGGATCAAACTCAGGTTGTCAGGCTTGGTGGCAAGTACCTGTATCTGCTGAGCATTCTCACTGGCCTAGCACTCTTTGTGGTGATTGGGAAGTACTGACATCAGAGTCTCTAAAGGAGGGGAATACTCTGATTTCCACTGCACAGGTATTCCTACTGTAGTCTGATCTCTGTTGGCTCTGAAGCCATGCTAAGTGTCTGGATAAGACAAAGCCTCTGCATGGATACTGGCACCCATTCATTGATAGTTGATTTTGAGGTTCAACAGAGAAAGCCATCTATGCTTTCCCCTCACTCCAAGGAAGAACAATCAGAAATATTTGGGAGCACATTGGATTTCCTAAAATTTGAAGGGTGTCTTGGGTTTTTACTGCTGAAAACAGATACTATGACCAAGGCAACTCTTATAAGGGTAATATTTAATTGGCTCCGTCTTACAAGTTCAGAGTACAGTTCATAATCATCAAAGCAGGAACATGGCAGCATCCCAGGCAGGCATGATGTAGGAAGAGCTGGGAGTTCTATATCTTCTTCTGAAGGCAAATAGGAGAAGACTGGCTTCTCGGGAGCTAGGATAAGGGTCTTAAAGCCCGTGCCCATAATGACACACCTACTTCAACAAGGCCACACTTTTGAATGGTGCCACTCCCTGGGCTAAGCATATACAAACCATCATAAAGAGTAAGGGCTCAACTTATTTTAATCGTGGTTAAAGAAAAGTCCATGATAGATACATAAAATGTTGTCATCTCTGAGTTGCAGAATAAGTAATAGCTTTTATGGCACCGTCTTTATGTGCATGTGTTTCCTGATAATAGTCATTAGCTGCACGGCAGGTGGAGGCAGGTGTAGCTGCTGTAGACACCCCACCTCACCTATCTGTTAGATCCATTTGTCCATCATGACTTACCCCTGACACTAACACTACTGACAGCTCACAGCCTGCTTCCATCAGCTCTTGCCCTGGGCATTACCTGACCCTGCTTCATCCCAGTGGCTAACTGGCTTGGGAGCAGAGAAGGGACCCAGTACTGTGATGTGTTCTCAGCTCTAGAGTCCAGAGTAAGGATCACAACAAGCCTACCTCCCTCCTCTCTTGAGATCACAGACTCCATAAAACATGTGCTGGAAAGTCTTTGGTTTGGGCTCTTCTCCTAGGAAATCCATAATAAAATAAGGAGTTTTTTCTTTTAATTTTTGCATAGATGCTACCATGGCTTTTTTTCCTCAAGCTTATCAGCCTTAATTGGCCACACAATTAATTTTATGCTTATGAAGAAACTGTTTTAAACTTTCAAATTTCCATGCTTGCTTTCAAGAGTGTCAAATTCAAATTAGCCTGGGATAAGGCAGTTAGCACCCATATGTGAAGCCAATCTGATGAGGACCAAGGTAAGCTGGTGATGATAACGTTCTCATCCAAAGGGACATGACATTAACTAGGCTTCCTGGACTTTTTTGGACATACCAAAAATTAGAATATCCGTGTGACAATCTCCATACTTTTCAGTGTTGGCTCAGATTTCTCTAAAAACTCCTCATTAGCCAAGCAAAACACATTTGTGACCGAATTCAGTCCCCAAGTTGTCATTTCACATCACCAACATGCCATAAGGAAGGCTGTCTCGTGAACAAACTTGAGTCAGCTCCAGACGCTTAGCGTCAACAGCACCTATAAAGTGAGGTGAGAGTACCAAGGGGAGTCGTTGAATTGGTGTGATGGCAAATCTTGGTTGTCAACTTACCTGGATCTGGAATCAACTAAAATCCAAACCTCTGGGCTGGTGAGATGGCTCAGCGGTTAAGAGCACTCTGAACTTACTTCAGACTGCTCTTCCAAAGGTCCTGAGTTCAAATCCCAGCAACCACATGGTGACTCACAACTATCCGTAACGAAATCTGATGCCCTCTTCTGGAGTGTCTGAAGACAGCTACAGTGTACTTACATCAAATAAATAAATAAATAAATAAATCCAAACCTCTGGGCATTCTAGGGAGGGATGTCCAGTTATTTGAAGTGAGAAGATGCACCCTGAATGTGGACAACACTTTTTGCCTGTTTGCCTTCACTCACTGGCAAGTCCATCTACTTGGTTGCTGCCACTGCTGCCTTCCTTCCCTGTTATTCAAACCAGCTTCTTTGAGATTCCAACACAGACTGAAGACCAACAGCTCTCCAGGGATTTTCCAGGTTTTCTGTGGTGAGTTGTGACCACTGAGAATTCCAGTCTCGTGGTCAGAGGAACTCCCAGATTCTCAGACTTCCCAACGTGGGACAGGGTAGACTGCCCAGACCATATCATTAGCAAACCCTGACTAGTACAATCGGCTTGCACAATACAGTCTGGGCAGTCTACTAATGGCTGTTTGCATATCTGAGAGGGCTGGGAGCCAGAAGCTGCTCGATCTGCTCAGGTGAACACCTCAGCAGTCCCAGTCTGGTGCTAAGGGCCTGGAAGATGCCTGAGGAAAGCTGAAGATGCCAAGGTGCAGTGTCAGTGAAGGGTGGAAACAACAGCAGAATGGACACACTCACAGGCAAGGAACTAGGATGGGCAGGAAATAGCCATACTCTGTTTCTCAAGCCTGTTTATATCTAGGCTGCCCACTCAGAGAGGGTCTTCCCTGCTTAGTTAATCCCTGCAGGAAATACCCTCCAGACTCAACCTGAGGTACATCTCCTGGTTCACCCCAGATCCAATCAAGTTGATTAACCATTAACAGAGCCTTGGAAGCACCGTTGCTTCCTTGGGTTCTCAAAGTAAAAAGTAGGAGTGTAACCAATTAGTCTGTAACAGACTGCAGTCTGTGTCTTCCCCACAGTACTGCTGCAACACACCCCAAAATTAGCTTCTACCACAGTGAAAATTACTGTTTGTTTGACCTCAGCTCCAGGCTGTAAATTTTGTTCAGATTTGCTCAACATCTCTTTCTGGAATGAACAGACTCATTACTATATGTTCTCATGGTAACTCAGGACAGAAGATGCAGATAGCCACATGTGATGAACATAGTTAAAAACAACAACAACAACAACAACAACAACTTTACACATATAAAAATAGCTTAGTTGGGAACCCCACTACACCCAAGGCTACACCTGATAACCACTCACTCAAGATAACCAGACATTATCCTAGAACCCCGTGATGCCCAGTGGACAGTACATAAGCAGAGACCAAGAGCAATCCTCTGCTCTGAACATCTGTAGAGAGGCCACCTTGATCTGCCCTGCATCTGCAGAGACTTTCCCAGGTTCCTGGCCTCAAATCAGAGACTTGTGTAAGAGACTGGACCTGACCCTCAGCTTAGATAGGTCTCACAGGTGAGCAGGCTTAAGGAGATAGGCTTAGGATCATAGTTAGGAATCTAGAGTGTGAACACTGTGAGAGGACCCTCATCATAATAAAATATAACCTTTGTTATTTTGACTACCTGTGTCTACCATCTTGCTCTGGACACCATATTTCAAAGCTTTGCTTCCTGCATATTCAGAACACTCCTCCTATCAAAGTCAGTCACATAGTCAAAGCCAGCATCATCAAAGCCAGCATCATTAAGGCAAGAAAATAATCTCTGCCTCTTGTGTGGAAAGAAAAGAAGTACAGGGAGGAATAAGGAAAACTCAAAACTATTGTCCCAAATGGAACCCCATTTTCCTTCCTTTCTTCCTTCATTCCTTCCTCCCTTTCTTCCTCCCTTTCTTCCATCTCTTTCCCTCCCTCCACCATCTTCCTCTCTCTCCCTCCTCCTCTCTCCTTCCCTCCCTCCATCTTTCTCCCCCCTCCCTCTCCTTCTCTGTTTCTTTGAGACAAGGACTGGCCTTCAACCAACTTCAGCTTTTCATATGTTGAGATTACAGGGGTGTGATACCATGACTACAGTTCTTGAAAACTATGCCACATGACAGAAGGTATGTCTTTGTTAAACATGTCCAGACAACCAAATGTTTCCTTGTCAATAGGAAATCTGTGTGTGTGTGTGTGTGTGTGTGTGTGTGTGTGTGTGTGTGTGTGTGCATATATACAAAAGTGCACATATGTGTGTAGGCATGTAGAAGCCAGAGGTTGATGTTGGTGTCTTCTTCCATGACCACCCACCTTGTTTTTTGAGCCAGAGATTTTTGCTTGTTTCTCACTGACCCTGAAACTTGTCAGTCCAGCTAGCCTGGAATCCAGCAAGCTCCAGGGACCCTCTTGCCTTCAGAACTAGGATCATAGGCATGTGCCACTCGCAGCTTTTGTGCAGGTTCTGGAAATCAGGCTTAGGTCCTTATATTTGTATGGCAAGCTCTTCATGGACTAAACCATCTCTCTGGACACAAACTCTGTCTTTTGGAGGTGGGATGTCTGACTTGAACCTAATCTGCCAAAGCAAAAAGAGTATATGTGGAGTTGAGTAAAGTTATGGTCCCCAAGAGCCACCAGGGTCCCAGAGGCAGTGGCATCCTTGGAGGAGAGCCGGATGCCTGTCATGTACTTCAGAGCAGGCTGGGAAGCACCCAGGTTGTCTTTTTCTTATTATGGACATAGTTTTCCTCACTTTGGTTCTACAAGTAGATGCCACAATAAAACTGCCTCTGGACACTTCACACCCAAGCTGATGTGACCGTCTAACCACAGAATTACCAAGTCAAATGGACTGTGGCCTACTCTGTAAAGCCTTCCACCTCCATAATTCAATCAAAGATATCAGTAAATGGAGTGAAAGTCTGCTGATGGGAAAGAGCAACAGCAATGTGGGGAAACTAAAGTCTTAAGTTTTATGTATATCTTAGATTGGTTTGGCAGAAATCCAACTTAAAAAAAAAAAAAAGGAAGGAAAAAAATTAGTTGGCCTATTTCCACATATCAAAAAACCTCATGCATTCAGGGCCAGCTCAGCAGCATATCCTCACAAAAGACCAAAGGCAAGACCTACGTAAGAACTCAAGTTCTGGACACAGCCACCTGGAACCAAACTGGACTCACACTAGCAACACTCGCTGGTTGGTGAAACTTCCTAAATTTTAATCTGTATAAAGATCAGTTGGTGGCTTCCTGAATTCAGGGACATACCTCTGTCGCCATAAGAGTTCTCTCAGGAAACCTGCCCATCAATCATCAAAAAGAAAACAGCATGTCCCATCTCAAGGTCTCTCATCAAAGTCAGAGTGCAGACTTAGGGGAAACCTGAGCTCAGATCCATAAATTGCAACCCAGGAATCATGCCACCTCAGACATACACACACACACACACACACACACACACAACACACCCTTTCAACATCTATTTCTGTCATTTCTATGATGTGATGTGAAAAGTACACACTTATCCTTCAGGTGGTGGATAGTAGGAATGTGTGAGATTATTATAGTCCACCATGGTGATAAGTCACGGTGGCAAATCATGTATCATCTAGTCACTGTATCTACAGTAAGGAGGGGAGAGACTGGGACCCTAGTCCACGGCGTGAGTCCTCTTTCTCCAGTTAAACCTTTCTGGAAATACTCAACAATACACCCAGAGGAGGGTTTATGGTGATTCTGATCCCTTCAAGATAGCTGTTGAGATTAACATCATCCCTCCAGTATGCCTATAATACTCTCTGGTTGGTGAAATTTCCTAAATTTTAATCTGTAAATTTGCGTTCACCACCACTGTCCTTTGTAAAGATCGCACTGCCTATTCTGAGTCCCTGGATTTCCATATTAACTTGGGAACCAGTTGGTAGCCTTCTGCCAGTACATCTGCAGTCCATATCAGTTGCTCCTTAACAAACAGGTGACATTAGAAGAAAGATAGTGGAATGTGCAGGATATGGGATTAGCCAAGGCAAAGGGTTGTAGTGAACATGGCCAGTTGGCTCTCTAATAACAACCAGGTTATTAGGGCTGGAGTGGAGTAAACGGGAATCCACGTGTGGTGGATTAGTTCTAATGCTACGTGTGTTCATTTGAATTCCCCAAATTACATGGGAACCCGCACAGCTACCTGTAAGACACAGAGGATTCTGCCCCCCCCCAGATGACTCTAATTGGTAAATAAAGTTGCTGGCATCCAATGGCTAGGCAGGGAGACAGAGGTGGGACATTAGATCCCCCCCACCCCCAACCCCATCCCAGCAAGGGAACCACAGGAAAGAGATGTTAGATTTACCATGTCTGGGAAGCAGGAGGATCGGGCTTGAAAACTGCAGGAGAGAAAGCATTTAGCCATGGAAGAGCCCCAGGGGCCCCTCCCCTAACTGGGTCTTGGGTAGCAAAGATGGAATATAGATTTTAATAAGTAATATTTCAGGAGTATCGAAGAGGAGGCTTTAGCAATATGGAAGTTTAGGAGTGTCCCAGACATTGAGCTGCTTAGGGCATATTAAAAATAAGGCAGCATGTGTGTGTGTGTACGTGTGTGTGTGTGTGTGTGTGTGTGTGCGCGTGCACGCATGTGCGCATGTGCGCTCGCGCACACACATTCACAACATTGGAGCAGTGAGAAGCACACATGCACCCCACACACCCACCCCAGGGAGTTTAGAGCAGTTTCATGAATTACCAGTTCACACATGGGATTGGAGAGCCTGCAGCAGAGACTTGAGTCACCTGACCTAGGCTTTTGAAATCACTGTGGATACAGAGAACAGACAAAGGACATATACCAGGATGACTGGCTAGATGGGAGAGTAGCAATCCAGGTGGAAGTTGACAGTTTCTGACATGGACTTGGAGAAGTTAAGAAGAGACTAGACTCTAGAGACAGCATGGTAGAGTCAACAGGATCTGTTGACAGGTGAGATGAAGAGTGTGAAGAGGAGGAGGTTAGGATGAGATGAGTCTATGAACAGCCTCAGCAACAGAAATACATGTGCCATCAATGGAGGCTACTGGAGACCTCCTGGGGGAAATCCTTGAGTCCACTTTCAGATATAATGGGTGTGAAACGTTCATAAATCAAGTGCTGACAGCAGGTGAAGATTCCAGAGAGGAGCCCAACTATTGACAGGACTGCAGAACCTTGCTTGGTGGCAAACCTCTCTGGTCCCAGCACTTGGGAGACAGAGGCAGGGGCATCATGAATTCTCAGCCAGCCTGTTCTCCACTCAGAAGAAGGAAGAAAGGAAGGAGCAGAAGGAAGTGGGGGAAGGAAGGAGGGGGGAAGAAGAGGGAGGGGAATGGAGGGACTAAAAGTCCTAGTCAACAGGACGAGAGTGGAAGCCATGAGATGGCGTACACCACCAATGATGAGTGTGTCCACAGAGGCAAGATGAGTACATGATGCCTGGAATACAGAGCCCTTCAGGTTGACAAGAAACAAAACTTCAGGAGCATCAGGCACGCTTGACTTTTGAGCCATCTCTCCACCCCCAGTCTCAATCTACAAAACACAGAAAATGGTCATCAGAAAAATCAGTTCTCTAGATCTGCCCCCATTGGTTACTTTGTTTAACATAGAACTCAGTTTTCTAAACACCACAGCTGAACTGAAAACTCTTGAGAGTGAAAACTGAGTCTCCTCCAGCGCTCAGCTCAGCTGCAGCCATTCTCCTGCTTACTAACAGGGGGTGCATCAGCGAGTTTTCAGTGTGATGGCCCTCCAGCAGTGGAGGCATCGAGCCCGTTGTGCCGCCATCACTGTGCTTTGGGTTCTGTATAGTGAAAATCACTCTGCTGTTTACAGCCTATCAGATCTGGGATGGTTACCCAACTTCTCTGGGCCCTGGTGCCTGAATTATGAAATGTGAGCCTTAGCGCCACATCTCAGGGTTACCCATGATACTGTAGATGGAGATACTGAGTACTCCATGAATGTTCAGTTGTCTTAGGGTTTCTATTCCTGCACAAACATCAGACCAAGAAGCAAGTTGGGGAGGAAAGGGTTTATTCAGCTTACACATCCACATTGCTGTTCATTACCAAAGGAAGTCAGGACTGGAACTCAAGCAGGTCAGGAAGCAAGAGCTGATGCAGAGGCCATGGAGGGATGTTACTTACTGGCTTGCCTCCCCTGGCTTGCTCAGCTTGCTTTCTTATAGAACCCAGGACTACCAGCCCAGGGATGGCACCACACACAATGGACCCTCCCACCCTTGATCACTAATTGAAAAAAAATGCCTTATTGCTGGATCTCATGGAAGCATTTCCTCAAGAGAAGCTCCTTTCTCTGTGATAACTCCAGCCTGTGTCAAGTTGACACACAAAACCAACCAGTACAGAGGTTTTCATTATCATTCTTAATTTTATGAAATAAAGAACCTGGATAGGATATTAAAACAAAGAAGAAAGTCTTATGTGTCATCTCTGGCCCTAAGTAAGTACGGGGAGATGGCGGAGAGTGAGTACCGGACATTTTGAGGTGTGAACTATAACTCCTGGAGGACTCTTCACGTTTGCATTTGCATTTGCTGAGTACTGAGCCCAATCCTCTAGATCCCAAACACGTTTTGAATGTGGAATACTCCTGCGTTAGCCTTCCCAGCAGCTAGGATCATAGGCCAGCACTACCAGGTCCAGGAGTTAAGCAACGTCCACCCTCCAGAATAGCTCTTGGACTCCTCCTCCTTCTGATGTCCTTTCTGGATTAGTCCAGTTTCAGCAACTCTGATAAAAACCTGGCTGTCACTGACCCAAGTTCTTGCTCAGGTCTTATAGGTACACCCTGTGGCCACAGCCAACTGACACCTAGACAGTTGGTTCTATTCTACCCTCCCTGGAGCTAGTGTTGGCTTTGGACCCCGTCTTTCTCCATAAAGCCCCAGACACACTATCTCAGAAGCCCCACCCTGACATGGACAGCTCAGGGATAACTGCAGCCTGACCAAATAGTGGCCATCAAAGTGGGTGAGAGGCTGCAGGGAAGAACCAAACAGGCGTAAAGCAAGAAAGTGGAGCCACAGAGGAGCCTAGGAAGGCTGCTGGCTGCCTCAGATCCTATAGAGTGGCCGCTGCTGTATGTAGCAAGGGCTCCAACCCTGACCACCCACATGGCCAGGCTGTTGAATCTTTCAAAGTCCAACATGACCCTCTCTTAGCCAGGCCAGGGCATTGTCTGGCAAGAGAAATACTTGCAAATAAAACTGTTCCAAAACCTGGGAGGCTCTCGAGCCACCAGCTGTGCAGCTCCTAGCATTAAACATGGCCTCTCACTTGTAACCTTTACAGAAACTTTTCTGTGAACCAAGTACAATAGAATTCTTAGCTTATATTACTTAATACCACTGTAACCTTACCTCAAGGGCAGGAATTATTACTGGACTTGTTTTATCAACAGGGAAACTGAGGCGTAGAGATGTGAAAATGTTCATAGAGGATTTAAAACCAGAGTGTACTTAACTCCCACCACAGTTGGTCCTAACTTCATAAGGTTTATTTTGGAATTAAATTTAATACTATCCATAAAAGTCAACTTATAAAAAGCAAGGATCCTGACAAATAGTGATCAATAAATAGTAGCAAAAGAGGGGTGGGTGGGAAAGAGGAGATTAGAATCAAGTAACTCAACTTTAGTTGCTAGCAAGTGGGTTTGGAGTTCAGGGTTTGTCAGGGCTCCAAGTGAAATTTGCCTGTTGATCTTGTGTTGTTAGTAACACTGTTTATGAAGCCCTACCCAATAGGGCACATCTATGAAGGAAACTTCCAGTGTTTAGCAGTAGGGGCAACAGAATTTCCCACTTGTTCAAACCACTTCCAGCCAGCTTTTATTCAATACTAGGAGCCATCAGGCAACATGCTAGATGCTTGTTTCCCCTCCATCTCCTGTAATTCCCTCAGTGTTCAGGTCAGAGCTGACCTTGGTCTCATGTAGCACACAGTAAAATCAGGGCTCAGAGAGCTCACATCCTTTTTATTGAAGTCTCTCAGCTGATAAATGCACTCAGATCCACTTATCCTGGAATGAATGTCCTTACTCTCTGCCCCAGAACATCTGGGGTGTCTTGGCCTTGGGAACAGTCCATATGTGAGGTTTGTTTAACTGTCAGCTTGACACACTCTAGAATCACCTGGGATGGGAATCTCAGAGAGGGACTGGCTAAATCACTGTCACCATGCCTGTGAGGGATTATCTTGATTAGATTAATTGATGTGAGAAAACCCAACATACTGTGGCCAGTAACATTCCCTGGGTTTGGACTGTGTAAGCATGGAACAGATGAGTTAACTAGTAGCACACAATCTCCCTCTGCTCTTCACTTTGACTGCTGCTTCAAGTTCCTGTCTAAACTTCCTCACAGTGATACACTATAACTTTGCGTTGTAAACTTTTCTCCTGTGAAGTGTCTTTTATCAAGGTATTCGGTCATAGCAACATAAATGAAAGTAAGGTACCACATGTCCTAGTTTGCTGTCTATTACTGTGCTAAAACACCAGGATAAAAGCATCTTGATGAGGAAAATAAATGGTTTATTTCATCTTACAGTTGATAGTCTTTCATCAGGGGAAGTCGGGGTAGGAACTCAAGGCAGGAACAGGAGCAGAAACAAACACTGCTCACTGGCTTGGTTTTCATGGCTCACTCCACCTGCTTTCTTATAAAGCACAGGACATTGTGGCCCCGCCTACAATGGTTTACCCCCTACCCCCAACTCATCAATCACTAATTAAGAAAATGGCCTGCAGGCTTGCCTACAGCCCCATATTCTAGAAGCATTTTTAAATTGAGGTTTCTTCTTTCAGCTGAATGTAGCTTGTGTCAGATTGACACAAAACTAACCAGTACAATCAACCCTTTGTCAGCTTGACAAACACAGAACTGTTAAGCTACAACCTTTCCCTTCTTATTCATTCCTGAGATCACATATTAACATTAGTATCACAATATGAAACATTTAATAGACTTAAAAAGTCCTGCAGTCTTTACAAATTCAAACACCTAGAAATCAAGTCTCTCTGAAAATCCAAAGTCTCTCAGTTGTGGGCTCCTATCATATCCATAATAAATTAAATTCTTATTGCAAGAGGGCATAGTCACCATCTAAACAAAGCAAAACCAAACTCCAGTGTAAATAACTTAATGTCCAATTATCTAAGATTCACTCATGATCCTCTGGGCTCCTCCAAAGGGCCCGAGTCATTTTCCTAGCTCTGCCCTCTGTGGCACACAGCTTGTTTTCCAGGCTATGGCTGATTCTGCTCCACTGCTGCTGTTCTTGGTGGTCATCACATGGTACTACCATCTCCCAAATGCTAGGGTCTTTTG
The DNA here is from genome assembly GCF_900095145.1 of Mus pahari. Taxonomy (NCBI): domain Eukaryota; kingdom Metazoa; phylum Chordata; class Mammalia; order Rodentia; family Muridae; genus Mus; species Mus pahari. The sequence continues at coordinate 66,026,412 of NC_034605.1, read as the reverse complement.
CTGCAGTTGGGCTGTACTTTCGCCAGTAGCCTCTTTAGGGCTCTCTTCAGGGACTCTAACCCTGCCACACAATACCAAGACTCAGCTGCTGTCCATGACCCCCTCACACTGTCAAAACCGGCACCACCTGGGTGACTCTTACACATTACTCAGTTTGGCTACCAGTTTGAGGCACAACCTTGGCCACATCTGGAACACAGCTTCTGTGTGCTGACTCTGAGGAACTACTTCCCAGAAGGTTTGAGTTCCATGATGCTTGTCTCTTCTTAATCACAGCTAATGTCTCAGCTCCAGCTGACCAGCACTGAGTGAACAAGGCAAAGATTTCACTTTGGTAATTCTCATATCTTGCTGATCACAGCTGATTCTTCAGTCCCAGCTAACCAGAACCACAGAACCTTAACTCAAAATAGTCTTTAAACTTTCTTATGAAAGTTTACAAGTCAGGCCTCCATTGCACTGGCTTCAATGTTATTTTCCCAGCTTCTATAGAATCTCCCAGTAGTCTGTCAATACTCAATAGCTTTTCTAGCCAAAGTTCCAAAATCCTTCTGCAATCCTCCCAAAATCACATGTTCAGGTACCTTACAACAACACCCCTCTTCTGGTACCAACTTCTTAGTTAGGGTTACTATTGTTGATATGAAACGCCATAGGCAAAGCAACTTGGGGAGGAAAGGGTTTATTTGGCTTACACTTCCATATTACTGTTCCTCGACAAAGAAAGTCAAGACTGGAACTCAAATTTAAGGCAGGAAACTTGATACAGGACTTAGTGTAGAAGCCATAGAGGAATGATACTTATGGGGTTGTTCTTCATGGTTTCTCAGCTTGCTTTTTAATAGAACCCAGGCTACCACCACCTCAGGACTGACACCACCCACAATGGCCTGGGCTCTTCTACCTCAATCACTAATAGAGAAAATGCCCTATAGACTGGCCGCCAGTCCCATCTGATGGAGTCACTTTCTCAATTGAAGTTCCCTTAGATGACTTTAGCTTGAATGAAGTTGTCCAGCACAGAAGGGTCCCCCAGTACTTTAGAGCCCATTCACTTGGACAACAGAAAAAAAAAAAAAAACAAAAAAAAAAACAAGCATGCATAAGGTCTTTGACAGGATTTTTCCATATTCCACCTCCAGTGGGTCCTCTCAAGTTATGGGGAGATGAGAACTCCCGGGACTATTTCCCTCCCTTCTGTGTGTTTGCTCTGCTCCAGGTCAGGAGAGATGTGTGGGAGGGGGTTCGTGTCGCAGCAGCTAGCTGTGGCAGTCAAGCTGGTTACTATGACAGGGAGAAGCTCTCTTGGAGGGAGTAGAATCCTGGTATTTCAACCAACAGCCTGCCAAGGTTACTGAGGCAGGAGGAGGCAACTCTCCCACTGAGGCTCCCACATCTAGGGAAGGGAATGGAGTACCTTAGCTCCGTGTAGAAGTCCCCTCAGCTCTGTACAGTCACAGTGGATCTTTTGGGGCTACCCTTGAAGCTATGAGGCCTTATAAAGTGATACGCCTTCTGGAGGACATCAGTGAGGGCTGCTGGATAGATGAGGGCCACTTCCCACTGATCCCTTATGGTGTGAACTGGTCTGGGGAAAAGCTTTGTTAAGTTACCTTCAGGAGTCTATCAGAAGATTCTAACCTTTATAACCCACAAGAACATTGGAAGGAAAAAAATAAAATAGAAACAGCTTGATGCTGCCCTCTCCCTCCAGGAGAGGTCAGTTCTATATTCCATGTCCTTCTGGGCTTTCCCAAAGGACCTCTGACTGGCTCCAGAGAACTGGCCCAGGAGGGCAAATGGTCCCATAAAGGCCATGGGCAACCTGGAAGGCCCTTCACATCCTGTCAATTTCACTCAGCACTGGGGTTTGGTTTGGAGAATAGTTCTTATTTCCTTCTGAGGAAGGCAGAAGCCCCAGAAGTTTCTTTTGCTCAATTTTAAGACACTTCTTCACCCCACCCTCTTTCAGAACAGACCATCTTTGGCCACAGACAGGCGGGGATGTGATGTCGTTTCTCATGAACAATTCCAAATATGAAACAAAGAGGCATTAAAATAATTTGGACTTCAAAGACTTTAATTCCTAGAGGCCACATGAAATTAAATAAAAATCAGTCTCACCCCCCCTTCCCCCATCTCACTCCCTCCCTCTTCCTCTTTCCTCTCTTTTGCCCTCTCTCTCACACTGTCTCCTTTAAGAAGAAAATAAAGCAAAGAGGGCCAGGGGCCCTGCAGCTCAGGAAATGCTTGCATGAAGCTTATTTACCTTCTAGCTAACATTTGTAACCAAGGATTAGCCCAGTGGCCTCTTGTAATTACCCTTGTTGCCCATTTGTGGCTGGCTATCTCCCTGAGACCAGTAAATCTTGAAATTACAGGCTGACCACCCTGGAGAACTGAGCCAGTCAGCCCCATCTCTCTGAAAGTGCCTGCCCAGGGGAGATGAGGGCTGTCCTCACCCACCTCAGATGGCTAAAGACCCCCTGCTTCGGAGTGGCTTCCAGACCTCACTGTGGCTTTGAGGTAAATAAAACCAGGGTGGCCTGGGCACCCTGCACCCCTCCGAATAGAATGAAGGCAGCTGCTCAGACAGTCCCCTGTCCAGCCTTCAGTGACCCCACCCAGCTAGACGCCTTCTTGCTTCCTGTTTGGACCCCAAAGCTGAGCAAGAAGACCAAGACCCTCTACAGGAGCCTTGGCCTCTTAAAACCCTCTTCTGCTCTGGTGGGGAATGGAACAGTGTCCTGAGGGACTTCCAAGACCCTGATTTAACTCGAGACTTTAAACATGATCTTTAACACATTAGAATGGGCACTGATAATTGATCCCTATAGCACATTTCCAGACTATACCTCTGGAACTTACCAGAGTATTTAAAATCAAGTATCCAGTGGACACACTTGAGCTGTTTTTCCGATGAACTGGCCCACCTCACTCTTGCTGACACCTTTAATCCATTTTTTTTCTGCAAGGCCTTTAAACAGAGGCACCTCTTGTTTTCCTTATGGTCCAAGAGCTTAGGCACCAACCACCTTTGGCAGTATATATTAAGACACAAGTGGAGAGAGGAGATGTGGCACCCCAGTGCCAAGAGCTATAAAGTGCATGGCATGTGAAAACTAGAAGACTGCTCTTAACCATGTGTTATCAATTCTACCTAGCTTACAAGAGCTCAGCAGCAGATAACTCAAATACATGTTGTGCTTGTTCCTGCATTAATAGTATTCCTGGAGCCATCGGTAGCCATGTGTGGCCTCCTCCCCACTTGCTGTCTTGTTTCCTTCACTGATCCTCCTAATTCCCCAGGGACGTGGTTCCTTTCTCTATCAAAAGGACAATGCATTCTGGGTGGCCCTTTTTCCCTCCCCCTCCCCCTTTCCTTCCCTCTTCTCCTCTCCCTCTCTTCCCCCTCCTCTTCCTTCTCTTTTTATCTTCCTTATAACCCTTCCCTTTCTCTCTTCCCTCCCCTCCCCTCCTCTGCTCCTAACCCCCACCTCCCCAATTCCAATCCCAATTGGCATAACCAACTCTTGGAGTTCAAGGAATCTTTCTTTTGTATTCTAACTAAAATGGAGCAGGGAACCCAGGGGCTTTTGCCCACTTACCAAACAAAGCCAAAACAAAACCCAAATACATTTTCCCTTTAGTCCCCTCTCATGGTCTCTTTCAATATTTTCAGCAATTCTGGGCTCTGAGCATGGTGCTGTGTTAAAAAACAAGAGAGAGCTGCCAGCCAAATTAGCTGCCATCTATAAAGAAGTATTCTATTCCCAGAAGCTAAGGGTTTTAAATAAAGCTTAATAAAACCTTAAACAGAAGTTAAAGACAGGGGAGAGAGTGAGGAAAGAGAAGAGAGGTGAGAAGGAGGAGGAAAAGGAGAGGGGGAGAAAAGAGGAGAGAGAGATCTAGAGAAAGGGGGAAAATAATTTTAAGTTGTTACATCTATTTGCAATCACTGTATAACAACTTTTTAAACTAATGAATTAATTAATCCAGAAGAAGGCCTCTCAGAGGAGCTGTGAAAAGTCTGTTTTACAAAAGGGGTGGGTAAAGGGTGGAAGCTGAGGAATTCTCTCACCACCAGGATAGCCACTTTACAATGGTTTCCAGCACAATTGCCTGAGAGATCTGGTCTGACCTGCCAAGGACTTCAAAGCACATCAGATATTAGCAGCCTGACCCCACACCATTCCTATCTACCACCATGAGGCTAAAGCTTAAGATATCAGTCTCCAGAGAGGAAACTAAGGAACAAAAAGAGGATTTGGAGAAAAACCAGGAAAGAGACCAGGAATGATCCCAAGACTCTGTTGTTAACATTACCCACCAAAAATATGCCATTTGCTAACTGACTTATATGCTGCAGTATTGCAGAATTCTCTCTGAGGCCAGAGATACACAAAGTGCCCAGGGACAAATCAAACCTAGTTTCCACTCCCTTTTACAGGAGGTATGCAGTCTGGGAACCCTCTTTACTACTGGACTTTACTAAATTTCTGAGGACAGGCCTTGTGCTGGCCTGCTGGCCACGTCCTCCCCAACAGCCCCCAGAATCCACGTCCATTCATGGGATGCTAGATTCTCCTCCCTTAGGAGAAAGAGGCTGCTGGAAACCCAGACATCCTATAGAGGGAGGAGACTGGTGCCAAGACGTCTGGGGCCCCTCCCCCCCACCACACACACCCTACCCCGGGAAACAGGAAGCACAGCCAGACTTGTCACCGTGGCCTAAAGTAGGATGGATGGTCCCGGTAAACCGATCCTGCTAATGTAACCATAGGTGCTATTTCGTATAAATACATCCACCCAGACATTCCCCACCAACAACGCTTCTTTCCCCTGAGGTCTGGCTTCCCGCGAGGCAGCCTCAAACCTCTGAGTTAGTCAACAGCCTCAGTGGATAGCAACTCGAGTTTGCTGAGTGTCTTTGCCATAGTACACACAGCCCCCCCCCGCAACCCCCCCAGCTTGCCTTTTCGTCATTTATCATTTTCTATAATGTACCTATCACGTCCTCTGTTCTCTCTGGTTTCTGCCAAACTAAACAGCCTTGGTCTTACTAATCTCTGCTAGCATGAAGGCAAAGGCCATAAATCTAATCGCCATTAGAAAGACTACTTCCCAAGCATGCCTTGGGCGCTCAGTATCGCACAGACTGTGGAAGGAGTGCTGTCACTGGGTGCATCTTTAAACACAGATGTTGCTACAAAGTGTCTATTGAAGAGTTTGGCTTGTAAATTTGCCTGCCTGCTAAAGAAATAAAGTTTGTTGAATTTTCTGCCCACACCCTCTCTAACATCTTTATCCTTTGTGTCAAAGGTGTATTAAGTTTAAATGAAATACAGGAAGGAATTAGATATGGAGACACAACACTACCTTTGCCAGGATAATATAAAATTAAATCTTATTAGCTTCCTGAACCAATATAAGGGCTTCGTGGCTTCGGTTAAACATATTATCTACCTAATTTTTGCTTTTGTTTTGTTTGAGACAGGGTCTCAAATATCTCAGGCTGGCCTGGAACCGTCTACATAACCAAGAATGATTGAGCTTCTGATCCTGCCAGCAGGCTCAGTTCACATGGTGCTGAGGATGGAATCCAGGGCTTCTTGCACCTGGACAAGCATTAGTAGAAATGTAACGCCAGCCCCTTAATGCATTTGTTTTAAAGTAACTAGTACCAGAGTGCCGGTTTAATACCTGAACCCTCCACAGCCACTTCCCATCATCTTCCAAACAGGGCTTACTGAATTCCATTTCTAACACACACTGAATATCCTAGGTGCTCTGCTTTCAGTGTGAGAGCAGGGGTCTTTGACACTTCTCTAAAGGAATAGTGTCAAATGGACTAATTCTCTTTTAGCATGTTTTAGGAATGGGAATACAGTCCTCCAGGAAGGCTGATGTGTGGAGTGCATCCCTGGGTCACTAAGGAAGCTAAATTCTTTTCTTTTTATCTCTCTCTTCTCCCAAATGTCTTCCAAAGAGATCAGCAGTCCCCCAAAAAAACAGAATATGAAAACTCATTACTTTGTATATGTTAAACATGTATGCAGGATAATGAGCTGAGACTGAGCTCTGAAAAGCAACACCAGCAACAAAGGACCCAATGCCCTGGTGCTACTCTTCAGAGCCAGGGTCCAGTTGAGAAACTCAGATTCCGGAACTTGAGAAGTCCTGTAGCATCACCTTGAGTAGTAAGTAACCTGTGAAGACCAAGATTCCAAGTTACCTGGTGTCTTAATCAGGGTTCTTCAGATCAGCAAAGGCAGCAGGATATTAATAAAGTCAGGTTTAGGGCTGGAGAGATGGCTCAGTGGTTAAAGGCACTGACTGCTCTTCCGGAGGTTCTGAGTTCAAACCCAGCAACCACATGGTGGCTCACAGCCACCTGTAAAGAGATCTGATGACCTCTTCTGGTGCATCTGAAGTCAGCTACAGTGTTCTTATGTATAATAATAAATAAATCTTTAAAAAAAAGAAAAAAAATAAAGTCAGGTTTATAAAGGAGATGTTTTGTAGAAACTGACTTGCTCATTTATGGTCATGAAGTTCCACCATGCACTGTTTGCAAGCTGGAAACTCATGAAAGCCAATGTTGTGATATGCAGTCTGTACCCAAAGCGAGAGAAGCAGGGGCTACTGGCATAAGCCCGGGAGTTTCAAGGCCCCAAACTAGGAACTTTACAATTGGAGGGCAGAAGACAGATGTCTTATCATACGAATAGAAAAACGTAAGCTTCCCCTATTTTCTGTATGTGCATATACATGTAAGTGTTCCTGTATATGCATAAATACATGTGGGTACACATGTGTGCATGTATATGGATCCAGAGATTGACACTGGGTGTCTTCCTGAGTCACTTACCACCTTACCTCTTTACTGAACCTCGTGCTAACCAATTTGGGTAGATTGGCTAGACAGATAGCTCAAAGGATCTCCCTGTCTCCACGTTCCCCTACCCCCTACCCCCCACTACTTACTCTGCCTAGCTTCAGGGGGCCAGATGCTCTCAGCCATAGCCAGGTTTTATATGAATGCTATCAAGCTAAACCTTAGGTCCTCATGCTTGTGTGGCAAGTACTTTAACAACTGAGGTGTCTCCCCATCCCTCCCTCATCTTTTGTTCTATCCAGGGCTTCTTTGAATTGGATACTATGTGCCCACAATAATGAGCACAGATCTCCCCTATCCATTCTACTAATTTGACTTTCTTCCCCAAACACCCTCACAGACACTCCCAGAAATGACACACTGACATATGAAATTTAACCATCACACCTGGTGATTTTTTTTTTAAATTCTGTGTGTGTGTGTGTGTGTGTGTGTGTGTGTGTGTGTGTGTGTGTATACGAACACTCACATGCATGTCACAGCACCAAAGTGGAAATCAGAGGACATATTACACAAGTCCCTTCTCTTCTACCACCATGGGGGTCTAAGAATGGAACTCAGCCCCAAACATGGTAGCAGGCCCCTTTATCAACTAAACCATCTCATATGTGCCATATGTGGTGATCTTTCTCATTACAGGCCAAGGTAAGATATATAGGGAACTACTAGAAAATCCTTCCAAGGACAAACATAGATTAGCCCTTCTTTTCTTAAAAAGAACATTTCTTTTGTATTAGATGCAAAAATCACATGAAATTTCAGGCAAGGGAACAATGAAATGGCGTCTTGCTGGTCCTTTCTCAAGTCAAGGTGGAAAAGCTATAGTCAAACTCTTTTGACAAAGAGCCTGGATAATGATCAGCTGCAGAGATCTACTTGGGAAGAGCTGCCCTGAGGGTTATAAGGTTACATTGCCCTTAGGGTAACAAGGTTACAATGCCCTGAGGGTTACAAGGTTATAGTACCAGGGTCTAGATGTTGTAAGAAAGTCTTCCTAAGGTTAAGGAGGCAGGGCAAGGTCAGTCAATACTTGGAGTCTGTTCTTTCTGGTTATAGATGGAGAAACCTTCCTTTCTTTTATAATTTGGGTTTATAATGCCTAAAATTAACCTGTAAACCCCACCTGACCAAGGACCACTTCTTAGAATGCTGGGAGTTGTAGTTCTTGGAAAATAACAAAGTCTCATGGGAAAGCACATAGATTTGATAAACCCCTGAAGCACTTGCCTTGTGGCCATTTCACCTGGGAAATTCCAGGGAATAGTCCTGATCAAAGTCCATCTCTTGGTCAGTATTTAATAAAGCTTGCTTTAAATTTGGCCCAAAACAGTAGAAGTAGCTTTTCTCCCTGAAAAAAATCTCAGGACTAACAGGTTCCTCCGGAGACCAACCCTGAGACTAGAATTGAAGTGTAAGTAACTTGTTGAGAAAGAGAGTCAAGCATGGGAGAACAGTAAGATAAAGACAGATGGGCGAGCAATGAAGAAGCCAGCAAGTTACGACTGTGATCACTTGAACCTGATTCCTCTAGGGCCTGAGAAGGATACTGTGGAACATGGCCTCAGATTTGTCCCACTCATAGGGCAAGGGGGTTAGGATACTGAGATGCCAGCACTTTATAGCCCTCAGTTGAGGGCATCTTGGAGGAGAGTACTCCACTTTCAGTGAGGAGCACCGGATCCCTCTATGCAGAGGCAGAGCAGTCACTGTGTGATGGCTTTCACTGGTACTCCTTCCAACTCTCAGAACACTCTGTAAATGCCAACCCTGTACCCCTTGCCCTGAGGATTCTTTGGGTCTACTGGAGACACGCTTACTCAAACCTGATCAAATTGCTGGGGAATTAAAACTACTCTGAACCAAGGGGTAGAGAACTGACTGTTGCCAACCCAGGGCCCAGTGACTTGAAAGGATGACCTGGGTTAATCAAATTCTTATCCTAAGATTTTGAATTAATGGCTGAAGATGGAGGCAGTCAACAAGGTAAAATGGGGGGGGGGGACTGCCATGGGGTGGACTTTCATAAGCAGTGACTATTTCTTGGTTTAATCTTCTCAGTAGCCATTGCCTCTCTTTTTGCCTCATTTCTTTCTCTGTTATGCTTGTTAATAATGTCCTTCCCAGTTGAATTCGATCTTGGCATTACCATCAATCAAAATGTTAAATAGCCTATCATCTCTGCTCAAACTTCTCTCACCTGTGCTAGGATAACAGGACTCCACCCCCCACCCCACCCCTGCCACCAAGACAGAAAGCCATTGAAATTAAAGCCCTGAAATCAAATGTTCCCTTTCCTCATCTCTTGGTTCCTTTAGGGGAGGGGGGCCTCATCTGAGTCTGCATATCATCTCCCACCCTACATGAACTGTGCTGCAGCAATGTTGTGTGTGTCCTGCCTACACACAGTCCTCACAGCTCCCTCCCCGGGTTCCCAGGTATCAGGGTACCACTTTAAAACGCACCAGAATAAAAACAACATTTTCATTTTGGTCTTTTGTGGTTCTGGAGAGTCACAGCATTGCCCATGGTTTTCAGGGGCAGTTTTTAAATCAGAGCCCCTCAGACAGATGCTGAAACTAAGTTCTCTGGGGTTCAAGCCCCCAATTAAATGCTTTCTTTTATTATGAATTGGCTTGGTCACGATGTATCATCCTAACAATAAAAGGGTGACTAAGACTGAAATTGAAAATAAATGTCAGCCTTACACCTACTCTTTTGGGTTATGGGGTAGTTTGAATGAAATGGTCCTATGGCCTTGTTAGAAATAGGTTGGCCTGGTTGGAGGAAGTGTATCACTGGGGGTGGGGGTGGGGAGTGGGAAGTAGGAACTGAGGTTTCAAATGCTTAAGTCAGGCCCAGTGTCACACTCTCTTCCCACTGCCTGGGAATCTCAATGTAGAGCTCTTGGCTGCCTCTCCAGAACCAGGTCTGCCTGCATGCTGCCATGTTTCTCCACCTTGATGATAATGGACTAAACCTCTGAACTGTAAGCCAGCCCCAATTAAATGTTTCCTTATAAGAGTTGCCATGGTCATAGTGTCTTTTCACAGCAATAGAATCCCTAACTAAGATTAGCTGAAAGGCAGTCTCCAGAGGGACTGGAGGCAATTTTCCTGTCCTGAGGAGTTGCCCTGACCTCCCTGACTCCACCACTCTTTTACCTGTTCTTCCTAAAAGCTCCTCTCAAAACAGTAGTTCATGATCATATCTTTTCTCAAAGTCAGTTTTTGAAACAGCTCCTGTACCCACTTTCTCCAAAAATATTATTTTTCCTGGGTATATCAACCAGAGTTAGTTTCTGTTGCTTACAACCCAAAACAGTCAGTGTGAAAAAACAGAGGGAGTCAAAGAGATGGCTGAAGAGCCAAGGCATCAAGAATTAGCCAGTGTGATAGAAGGATGGACACTGGAAGGAACTTTAGAAGAAGTAGCTAGGCTGCACTTCTGCTTTGAATCTCCCTTGGAATTCTCTTGTGTTTCCTATCTTCATAACTCCATAAAACTCTTTATTCTCATGTGAATGTAATCAAGCCCCTTCACAAAAGCAGGCAGTCTACAGCAAGCAAGCTCTCTATGGGAGACACTTCCACATAATTCCTCTCAGCCAACAAGGCACCCTCAGTACCTTCTCACTGTTGACAGCTTCTCTCAGTTCCTCACTCACTGTGAGTTCGGTGACCAGGATAAAAGAAGTGCCAGTCTCCTTGAAACAAGGATTCAGGTGGTTGGTGGAAACTAGATTATCTGTTTGGTTGTATAGAGCTCCTGGGAGGACAATAACGTGAAGAGAACGTGAATCCAGATGAAGTATAGTGAGACAGTGGAGCTGTGGAGTGTAATGAGGGCTGATACAAGGGACTATGGGAACCCAAGGGATAGTCCAGGGACATTGTCATCATGAGAATGACAATCCCTGAGAGAAGAGGCAATCCCTGGTGAGGAAGAAAGAGGAAGAGAAGGAGTAGGGAGAAGAGGAGGAGGGGGGAGGGAGAGGGAAGGGATAGAGGGAGAGGAGAAGGAAGAAGTGGAGGCAGAGGAAGAGGAGGGGAAGCAGGAGGGAGAGGTGAAGAAGAAAGAGGAGGTGGAGGAAAAAGAGGAAGAAAGAGAGGGGAAGAAGGAAGGAGAGGTGGAGGAAGGGAAAGGGAGAGGGAGGAGATGGAAAGGGGAAAGGAGATGAGGAGAAGGAAGTGGAAAGGGATCAAAGACCAGTTTGCCTGCCCATGAGCTGGACTGCAATAGGCTGTGTGAGGTGATTCACAATATTATACCTCAAAATAAGACACAATTTATGGGATTTATGGGCAGAACTAGATAGTAAAGAATTACACATTGGCCAGGCACCAATGCCTAACCAATGCCTGAGTCTACCTTAGGTATTTATATCAAGATCTGAAAACAAAACAAACAAAATGTGCACACACAACTATTCATCATCAACTCACAAAAATTCTGACTGGAAAAACATAGAAAACCCCTGGAATGGAAAGGTTCAATGATTTAGCCAAATAAAACCATTAAGATCTGACCCTTTTAGGTTAGATTCAGAGTTGAGTGCCCATGCAATTTATCATGCAAACCAGGACACTTTGGAAAGGGAAATGGGATGCTATTAATAATTATGCCCAGACAAGAGGCATGAACCAGGGTAATCAATGACCAGAGTCTAAAGAACCAGAGCATTCCTTGTCCCACCTGATGAAAGTCATGTTGGACCAGTTAATAAAGTCCATAATCTTAACCCAATTCACTTTTAATTGCTTTATTCCACCTTGGTGGACAGGGAATACTAGAAATTTTCCTAACCATGGAATTTAGAAGTCTGGACTCCTTCCCAACTCTACCCTTCCTGACCCAAAGAATCTGAGCAGATCTCAGCCTCCAACAGGACAGTTCCTTTCAAATGTGAAACGGGAACAATTCTACCAGTTTGTAAAGATGCTGAAAAGATAGAAGAGGAGACAGCTATGTGCAAGTATCTGTCCCTTTTTGTGACAAATCTGTGCAGTCTCAACTGCATAAAAAAGCTTAAACCTGACCCATGGCTTCTTGAAAGGTATGAAAGTAATTGTTCCATGTTCCCATTGTGACTTTCAAGGAGTGAGCCCTGTTAATTTCCTCTTGAAAACTGTCCTTCTTTAGTAGGCCTTCCTTTCATTCAACTGGAAGCCTGATTTTTGACCCTTGAGCTTTTAACACCTTTCTCACTGGAGAAAAAGGCAGTTCAACCATTAAGTGGAGAGGCATATGTACTCCTGGACTCTGCAGGACACTGCTCAGTTCCACCCAGAAGAGGCAACAAGAACAAGCTGTGTTCAGCCCTCATCTGTCTCTGTGGCCAGAATGAGGAGTAACATGGAAAAACTCATAGGGCATGAGAAGAATAATATGGGGTTATTTTAACTGTAAAAGAAGACCACACACATGGTCCCATGTGGACTGCACCCTGGCCCATCTTCAAAAACATGGAAGCTGCGTTCTCTCCAGCCATGCGTAGGCCTGGTTTAATTAAATGTAGGCCACAAATGGGCTGGCAACCACAACACTGAAGCTCTGTCAATGACTGTGGAAGGAGTTTCCCACAGTTCCCTGGTCCAGATAAGATACATAAAGGGAGCAACCTGAATGCTTGGTAGATGGTCCCCTCCTCATTCCCACCCTCTTGGATTCGTCGGGAAACCTCCGAGACGAGATTTTTTTTTTCACTCCTACATTTTGAAATGGCTGTGTTTGAGGCTAATTAAGTCCACATGCTTCTGATTCATTTACACTTAACTCATCAAAATGTTGTTTTGTAATAGCCATTTGAAGTCCAAGGCGCCTCTCTTGAGTCTAAAAACCAGGAAGCTATGGTTTGCCAGCCGGCAGCAGAGTTCGTGTACCCAAAGGTTCAAACGTGGTTCAAGACAAGACAGTGTCACAGTTAAGAGTTGTCCTATGTTGACACTGTCAAGTGTGGTCTGATTTTGAATCTTCTGTTACTCACTTGCTCGGAATGGCAGAAGATAATTAGTAGAAGAAAACAGAAATTAGGCCAAGATATTTGGATGTGATAGGAAACTTTAGCTTAAGTGGCAATTTAAGAGATTTTTAAAAATCTCTCATAAAGTGTAACTAGGATTTAGAACTGAAGACTTCCTATTTTTGCTATAAGGACTTACTTACATCCTGTGGGGCTGTGTTAAAGGTGAGTCAGGTGCTCTTAGAAAGTGATGTCTATTAAGGGAAAAACTTAGGCCACTCAAGGCATTTCCTTGAAGGGAATATTGGGATATCGGTTCCTGCCTGGGTGTGTCCACCATCCTCACCCCCAGTGTACATCATCATCACAGGACAAACAACAAGACCATGGACGGAGACCTATAAAACCATAGCCAAGAATAAACCTTTCAGCCTTTTAAACTGATTATCTCAAGCATTTGCCACAGTGACAGAATTCTGATTTACACTACTATACATGAGATGGACTTGGAAATACAGGTCATACTCTTTAAATGCTGTGAGAGCATTCTTTAAGAGCTCATCAATACCTAGCTTCCTCAATATCTGATTTGTATTGGCACCTAGATTGTGTAAGGTGAGATTTAAACTGTAGAAGTTGACATTTGGAAAGCAAGTTCCTTATCCAGGAGAGAAATGGCTTTGTGACCCTATAGGCCGTCAATCAATGTTGTATCTAGGCTAATTTAGCATTGTCTTGGTCAACTCCAGAAACCAGTTTTTCACCAGCTTCAACACCAGTTTGTTCTCCCACTAAAATAGTGAATAAACCTTTGATGAGGACTCACTAAAAATGTGTTTGAATAGGGCCAGGCTGGCAGGGCGTACCACAGAGCACTCATCAACTTAGATTAACCTGCCACAAGTAAACAACGGTTCCCCCATAGGCTCAAAGTCAATGACTTAAAGTCTCATAGACCTCAATGCCAACAGTTCACACTATTTATACGCTGTACAAGAGCAATCTTTAAGAAGCCATTCAAGTTATCTTAGTTCTGTTCATTATATTCCACAAATCAAGCAAGCAAGCAAACAAACAAACCACCACCAACAACAACAGCAACAACAAAACATGAGCATCAAACCACATCTTGGTGGGTTTGTACTCACTTCTCCATCCATTTCCCACGGAGGAGCATCCTTTGATTCAATCCATGGAGCCCCATGCTGGCCCACAATTCTCAAGGCCCTTTTCTTAGCTTACTGACTTAGCTACAGAGTTCTGAGGGCAGATGGCTAAGCTTCATTCTGGGGTGGCATGACTAAGGAATGACCTCTAGTCTCATGGCCCAGCATATCATGACCTCTAGTCTTCTTTTATCAGCCATAGAGCTGGCATTTCCACCTGTCTCATCACAGCTCTGCCCATGTGGAGAAGAGGAAGAGGTCATCGACATCACTACGCAAGGTGGATCAGAGTGCCTTAGAAGCTAGCACAAATAGGCAGGTCTGCTGTGTACAGGCAGCAGGATTGGTAAGGTTCAGTGGCCAAGCTCACCTAGACGCTGTGACAGATGATTATGCTGTCAACTCAAAATGAAAGCACCAAAGTCAGTGGGGACATGGCCTTCGGCGAGCCCTTGGTACTCCTGTTCTCCTTCAAGCTGATCTGGAACCTTCACAGGGCACCTCGGAGGCAGTCTGGTTCATTTTTTTTTTTATAAACTCGGCATAACTCAATTCTTCCCCCATTTGCACAAGACGATTAAGATGTTTCTAGTAACACTGTGCTAAACACACGTGTGGAGGTGGGCAGCCACGGGCAGTGGCTCTGGGATCACATGCTTCTAGAAAGTGTTTCTCTGCTTTCATTCTTATCCATACAAGGGACTTTTAAAGACATTTCCCCCTAACTTCTGCTCTATGAATGTTAAGACCATAGCTGCATCATAAATCAGGGTTAAATCATAGACACAACTATGCATAAATTATAGTTACGTCACCCAACCTTCAGGAATCACGCTTCTGCCCCCGGGAGATCAGTACAGCCCCCCTTTGAGGATGTATGGTCTGTACCAGTGCTCCTCACAGAAAAATATGCAGCTCAGAAGTTGGACTCTTGTCCACTACGCACCAGGCTCTGAGTTCAACCCCCAGCACCACAGAAAAAAATAAAATAAAACAGAAAGAAAAAATGGAGATTGAAGAAGGCAGCACAGGGAGTCTCCTGTGGTGGTAAATTTTCTACCTGCCCACTTTGACTCTATTTGATATTTATTATTTGTTAGTTATATCTCAATAAAACTGGATTTCCCCCCCCCCCATGGATACATTAAAAAATAAAAGGGGGCAGGTAAAATTAGTTTTAGTTATAGAATTTACTTAAGCTAATATGTCTAAAATATTATTGCAATAGATAAGAAATCTTGGGGACTGGAGAGGTGGCTCAGTGGTTAAGAGCGCTGACTGCTCTTCTGAAGGTCGTGAGTTCAAATCCCAGCAACCACATGGTGGCTCACAACCATTCGTAATGAGATCTGATGCCCTCTTCTGGGGTATCTGAAGACAGCTACAGTGTACTTACATATAATAAATAAATAAATAAAAAACAAAAAAAGTTTAAAAAAAAATAGATAAGAAATCTCAAAACCTAGAAATGAAATATTTATACTCTTATTTTCTTCCAAACCCAGTGTGTGTTTCACACTTAACACACACCACAGTGTTGAATAATTACATTTCAAGTGCTCAGTAGCCAGCTGTCATCAGTACTGAACAGTGTCATTATAAATGGCTCAGAGTAATCTGTACTAATTATCCTTGCTAACAGTTTCAGGAGGACTGCTCAAAGGTGAGGTGTCCATCTCATCCTCGGGGGACACTTTCCCATATCCCCAATAGATTCCTGAAGCCATAGTCAGTAATTATGCCTATAGACATGCAGGAATGGCATCTAATGCTGAGACGATTCACAAGGAACGGTGAAAGGTAAGCAAATGTGGGGCGTGGAGGACAAGGTATTTTATCATGCTCATTAGAATGACATTCAGTTTAAAGTGTCAAATATTTACTTCTGGAGTTTTCCATCTAGCGTTTTCAGACTGCAGGTGGCTGCAGCTAACTTTAACCACAGAAAGTAGGGTAAGAGGGCAGCATGTTGTACTTCACTATGTGGCTTGGGGTGTCTAGTGGCTTTTTATTCTTCCCTCAGGACAGTCATTTGTGTGTGTGTGCCTCTGTGTTTGCTGTCTGACACTATGACAATATACCTCATAAAGCTTAGAAGGTTGATTTGAAGTCACTAGCTCAAAGGTTTCAGCCCATAGCCTAAGAAGAGACAGGTATCATGGAGCTGTGGAAGTGTATGGAGAAGGCTGCTCACCTCATAGCAACCGGGAAGCAGAGAAGGGTAGTGAGATCAGCTAAGACACCAGCACAGCCTTAAAGGTCCACTCCAGAACCCACGTATTCCATCTCCTTAGGCTGCCATCACACCTCAGGAGCCACCAGCTGGGTACCATGGAGGAGGGTTGCTTCTTCTAGGTGGAACAGTCTCTCCAGCACTTTGATCATGGTCCCCAATTGAACCACTTCTATGGGAAGAAAAGGAACCTATGGGTGTGGTCTCTGTCAAGGCTGTTCTGCCCACACCACTGTTACAAGCCCCAGCCTAGCCTCTCCTAGCTGAACCTATGCCATCTGTACTTGAGACAGTTCTCAAGTTATCAGCCACACAGTGAGGAGATAAAGACAAGAAAGAGGGTCAGAACAACTAAACCCTGAAAAGTTGCAAGCTAGAACTCCACATTTCCACCGTGGAAGTATCTTCTGTGGATTTCCATATCAGCTGCACGCCAACGTCCCCAGGACAATCTATGGCTCCCCATCAGAGGCTCTAACACCAAGACTGATGACAAGCTTCAGGGAAGATTGCAGCCTCGAATTTTCAGGTGCCATCCAATCTTCTCATCCAGTGCTTCCTCCCAACTTCAAGCGGCTCACAGCGGTCTGTATTTCATCCATCCTGACTCGTTTCCAGACAAGCGTGGAGTCAGGTGGGAGGAGAACAGAAAGGGGGAGATGCAGACAGCTTTTGGACCAGCTAGTCTGTAATGCACAGTCACCAGAAAACAAGAGAGACCTAACGTCAACTGAGTGGAAAGTAAGAACTAGCTGTCGGAGGTTGTCCTCTGCCCTGCATATGCTCTCTGTGACACTCACATACTCACATGCACATACACATACACTCACACTCACATACACACATGCACACTAAGTGATAGATAGATAGATAGATAGATAGATAGATAGATAGATAGATAGATAGATAGATAGATAGATAGATATTATAAAGGAGACATATAATGACCAAGATTGGATTCTACAACCATTTGTTTTGGTTTTTGTTTTCTTTTTGTGGCACCCTCTCTTCACATACATACCTACATCCTCCTCAACAATGGCGTTTAGCTAATGTTAAAAGCAATGGGGGCTATCAAGATGGCTCAGCAGGTAAAGGCACTTCTGCCAAGCCTGACAACCTGAGTTTGATCCTCAGGCCTTACACATGAGAGAAGAGAACCCACTTCTGCAAGTTCTCTTCTGACCACCTCCCCACACACACACACACACACACACACACACACACGCACGCACATAAATGCTGTACCACACATCCCCTCAAATACATAAATGTACTTCTTTAAAAGTATATTTCAAAAGAGCTGTGGGGGTGGGTAGAGAGACAACTTCAGGGCTAAAAGTGCTTACTACCCTTGCAGAAGACCTGAGTTCGGTTCCCAGCATCCTTGTCAGATGGCTCACAGCTGTCCATAAATCTAGCTCAGTTGCCTCCTCTTCTGACCTTCACAGGCATCCTCACACATGAGGCATGGACGCACGCATGCAGACACGTAAGTAAAAATAAATTTTTTTCCTTTTTTTTTTTTCTTTTTTCAAGATAGGGTCTCACTCCACAGCCCCGTCTGTCTAGTAACCCACTCTGTAGACCAGGCTTTACCTTGAACTCACAGAGATCCACCTGCCTCTGCCTGAGTCCTTAGGTGTAAAGGTACAAATCACCATGCCCAGCAAAAACACCAAAAGTTTTCATTTAAAGTAAATAAAGTGAATTATAAGAGCAGTGTGTAAGAGCAGTATTAGGATGGAGGGTTCCAATGAGGGATACTTTCCCAAAGTTTCTGCATACTTACTATGTCTAGGGACAATTCTGCTTGTCATGGCCGGGACTAAACATGCTAGTCACATCTAGTGGGCAGAGGCCAGGCATGCTGCCAAATAGACTACAATGCACAGGACAGCCCCCTCACGAACAACAAAGGATTACCCAGGCCAAAATGTCAATAATGCCAAGAAATCCTCAATGCTAAAGGAAATAGATTCCGCATACATATCCACTGGTGATGGGGCGGGGGGGGGGGGGCACTAAAGGTAGGAGAGAGAAGAGAAACCGGATGAGACAATAATTAAACAGTGGAAGGATGTGTGCCTGAGTCTATGACAGGCATGTCACCAGATGTCTATCCCAGGCCAGATTTTGTGACATGCCAAGGAAGAACTTGTCCATACTCCCTTTGAGTGAGTGTGGAGAAGAGCAACAGCCCTCCATACCCCCTTTGAGTGAGTGTGGAGAA